>NW_007578067.1:41986-70735 GCF_000690725.1 Stegastes partitus | reverse complement strand
TTACTATTAATAAAGATCAAACTGAACATTTTTAGTTGCTGCAGTTTCGCAGAAAGAAACGCAAACAGACTTTTACATCTGAATTATGATCATTAGCAGCCTTAATTCTTACATATGTTTACTGCAAACGTGTAAAAAAAACTGTGTTTTAATGTTTCTTCTGAACCAAACTTCATGCATTTTACCAAGAACGATTTAGAGCAGAGCCGGCACTCTGCACGACTCCACAAGATGTATGTGCTATCCGAATGGGAGGCTCCATTCGTCTCGCTTCATGAAAAGCCAAACTGTCTGTCAAACGGCTGCAGGGTAATTGTGTTTAAATAATGAGAGCAACGTCGAGGTGCACGAGGTTAACTTCTTTAATCCCTCCACTCATTATTCTTCCGTCACGACAGGTAAAAAGGCAACAAAAAACAAAACAAAAACGCACGATTGTTTCTTTACAATGTCTGCAGCAGCAGCGTGTGAATATAATGGCTACATCTGTATGCTGCCATGTTTTGGGCCGAGTCCATTCGTCAGCGGCTGTTGTGAGCTGAGCTTTAACTGCCTGCAGTTCCAACAAATCAAACAGAACCAGGCAGAGAAGCAGCGAAGAGGGAGATGCCCCATGGACAGCAAATGCCAAACTGGAGTCCTAACGAAGCCGCCGGTGTCTGAAGGCTGGCAGGCTGCAGCTAATGATGAGGCTTAGTTAGGTGGAGGAGAGGAAACGCCGGTCTTAATGAAACCTGCCTTATCTGATGTCTGGCCGGCCACAGCTAATGATCAGCTGGCTGGAGGGAGGAAGACGAGGCGGGGAAGGAAACGATGAAGTGTGTGCGATGTTGGAAAGGTCACATCAGCTGTTGTGTGGCCAAAGTGTGACGCTCACATTTCACCTGTTTTCGTACTTTAAACTTCTCAATTAATCGTATTTTTGAGCATTAAGAAGCAAAGTCTGTCAGTTCAAATACATTTTGGTTGATGCTGAATCAACGAATGCACATAAACGTGAACTTAAACGACCAAAATGTTTATTTTTCATCAACAGTCGTGACTCGATCGTCCGACACTAAATGTAAAACCTTCTTCTATGTCGGATCGCAAGGTTGTCGGATTGTCAAGACGGAGGTCGAGGTACAAATCGGGGCTTGATGCTTGAAGGATAACTTATTGTTAATATTTATTGTTTATAGCTGTTGTAATAACTAGAGCACACAGGCAGTATTTGGCTGCTGATGCTGGTTTAGTTAGCGGTCACACTTCTGTTTCCACCATCGGTGGTGGCGTCGGTGGAGGGGGACTGGCGGGAAAGATACGCTCCACCGTTACCATCCATGTTTACTTCCATAAACACTGAGCACGCTTGCTGCATGTGACGTCATTGTCCTCTTCTGCGCATGCGGGACACTTTTGGGTCGTATGAAGTTCACACAGCAGATCACATGCAAGTTGCATTTATTTGGAAATGTGAACAAACTCGCAAAAAATCGGATTTAACAAAAAAAATCTGAATTGAGCATTAAGTCCTGCAGTGTGAACGAAGCCAATCTGTCGGATTGTTCAGACACATAATACGGCGTTATCCTGATTTGTGACATCAAACATCATGTTGGAGTTGGAATCCAAGGCTGTCGGTATGTTAAGACTGTTTTTAATGGGTTCCTAAAAACCTGTCGGATTGCAAGATTTTCGGATTGTTAAGGGTCAGATTATCGAGTCACGACGGTATATCTATCTGCGTTTTTCATCTGTCTACTACATTCACAGACTAGTGCAAACTCAAAGCGCCATTATCGTGATTGTATTCAACATTTTAAGACTTTTTGCACACAAACATGCTCTTATTCAAGCTGCCTTTCTGGATAGGAAGTTTCTCGCTTCCTATCCATTGTGTATGTGGTTCTGGAGTGTCGCCCTTGAGCTCATTTCCATAAAGTACGCTTGACTTCTGCTTTATGCAAATTTGGCAAATTCTGACCAAATGGCCCCTGTGGACACGCAGCATTAGGCCTCCATAAGTAAAACAAGTTTCCGTTCAACAAGCCAAGCAACGGTCTTGTCTTCACCAAACTTTCTTGTGCGCTGATGTCACTCATCCTGTGCATCTTCTTTGCGGCTGGCATACGAACTTCAGGTGCGTTAGCGCCACCTACCAGCTGGAGTGTGTGGATCAGTGTTACCGTTGAAAGATGCGATTAAATGTGTTTTTTTAAACGCATAATTTTTTCTGTAATTTGTTAATTCGAAATTAAATTTCCAGGCAGAACTGTGAACTCCACCCTGTCCGACACCTTCGGGATCAACTGAAACTCCTCCCGCCCATGAGGTTTTACCTCCTGATATCAGCAACTGACCTCAATTGTGCTTTGATGGCTCCATGAGAACAAACCCTTTCATGTGTTTGGACCTCATATTGGACACTTTACTGTGTTGTGTTTGTCTTAAATAGTTGGAGGTCTAAATTGCAAGGTGTGAGACTTTGTTCAGTTTCTGCTTTTTATCATCATTGATATTTAAATTCATGACTCAGAATAAAAACTGTCAAATTATCAGGAATATTTAACCTACAGGGGCAAAGATATCAAGCTAGCAAGCTAATAATCCAGCAAGTTAATTTAGCATAGCATTATTAGCTTAAACAAAAGTCAGATAGTCAGATAGTGCTACAGCAATCTAATTTAGCATAACATTGTTAGCCTGCTCTAAAGACAGCTAATTAGCCAGTGTTACAGCAAACTAACATAACATAGCATAATTAGGCTAACCAAAAGTCAGATAGTCAGCCAGTGCTACGGCAAGCTAATTTAGCATAGCATTATTAGCTTAACCAAAAGTCAAATAGTCAGCTAGTGCTACAGCAAGCTAATTTAGCATATCATTGTTAGCCTAATCTAAAGACAGCTAATTTGCCAGTGTTACAGCAAACTAATATAACATAGCATAACTAGACTAACCAAAAGTCAGATAGTCAGCTAGTGCTACGGCAAGCTAATTTAGCATAACATTGTTAGCCTAATCTAAAGACAGCTAGTTAGCCAGTGCTAGCAAGGTAATATAGTGTAATATCATTACCATAACATGAAGTCACCTAGTTAGTTAGTATTACAGCAAACAAACATAGCATGACATTACTAGCTTAACCAAAAGTGAGCTAGCTAGGTGGTGCTACAGTAAGCTAATATAGCATAGAAACAGTGGCATAACCCAAAGTCACTCAGTTAGCTCGTGCTGCAGCAAGCTAATATAGTATAACATTATTTAGTTATTTTCAGATATTACAGCAAAAAAAGGGAAAAAAACAAACAAATGTTCTTGTTTATTCAAATTAATGGATAACCTAACATAAGACTCTCATGTAAACAGTAAATTTAAGTTTTTTTTATGTGTACTGTCAGAATATTACGTCAACAAATCTTAAAATCATTTCTGTTGAAGGATAAGTGAAGCTGCTATCATTTAAGAAAATACCTGAAATGAAAATTTACGGCACCTAGTAGTCAGGAGGGGTAATATATTGGAGGGCTTCTTACCTTAATGTTGAAATGAGCGTATATTCATGCAGTGCAACCAGCCCTGCAGCCCTGCATCACAACGCCGTGCATGAACCCTGCATCATGTTCATTTTCACATCTGCATTAATTATTGTGAGGATGCAGGCAGAGCGTTCGGCGTCATTACCTCCACCTTGATTCGTCTCAGGGTGGTTCGAACGCCGTCTGCTAACCCATTACCTTTTGTGTTTCTTAGCAGAGCTGGTGTTTATGTGTTTACGGGGCCGCGGGGCACAAAGTGCTGCTGCATGATGCCATCTGCATCCGCTGCGACACGGAGAAAAATGAGCCTGCACCACAAAGCACTTTTTTTTATAATCGCTCTTTAAGAAAAGCTTGCCATTACAAATTGTCACTGTTTGGTAGCGACAGAACGCCTGGCAGAAGTTAGTCCTTTTCTTTGTTTTTTCTCTCCTGCCCAAAGTGGCAATTATTATCGGTTCCCTTTAATTGGAATTTATTTTGGAGACAGGGCTGTTCCCCGAGGAGCGCAGCTTCATTAGCATCGGTAATAGTAAAAATAAACGTTGAGCCTTTGCATCGTCTTAATAAGGTCATTGTTAACATTATCAACATCATCCTCTCCTGACTAATCATTTATCACCTGTAAAGGAGAGACCGAAGAAGCGCTTGGGGGAGAGAGACGTCTGAAGATAGAGAAGAGAGAAGTGAGAAACAGCATATTATTATGTTTTAATAGCTTTCCCTGGGGAAGCAGAAAGCCCATTTCCCATTTCAGCTAATGAACGGAGACCAAAGAGTGGAAGGTGTAAAGGACCAAACAGGGAAGAACATACGAGGACAAGAGTCTGATCCTGATTTCACCCCCACGATTCGAAACTTCGGGTTCTCAGGCCACATGCGGTTATTCCTTATAAAAGAAGTCTAGTGTGTTTAGCATAATATTAACAGTAATGATGATGATACCTTTGTATAGCACAGTTCTTGTAGCAACTCATAATGCTTGACGTTAAAAAAGAGAATGAAATCAAAATACAAGTGTGTCCCATATAAAAGTAATAAATAGGTCTGATGCCAATAAATTACATTAACTCGTAAGTTATTTTAGCATAATCACCAAGTGGGGGATTTTATAGCCTATTATAATTCATACAGCAGTACTTTTTTATGGCTCAATTTGTGTATATCATACCTGGATTGCTTCTTTTATCAATGACAGATATTTTACAATGTCATAATGTTCATAATTATGGTTGTCAATCTTTTTTTTAAATGCAAAAATAAGTTAAAGACTCATCTAGAATCAACTGAGCTGTTTTAAATGTCACTAGCAAGTCTTCTCCGACTGTCTGCCAAAAGTGTAGTGACCAGAAACAGAAAATTACAGTCATCAAAGTCCATCATGTTAAACACTATGCATGTATCACCATTCTCATTGGGCCAATTCCTGTTCAAAAACAAAACAAAACAAAAAACAATGAAAAGTTGTAAAAGTAGGTAGAAAACTTAATATTAGGAACCTTTTTTTTTTTTTTTTCAAATTCGACATATCGCAGTGGGACATATAAATATACAGCTAATGTAATAAACGTCTCCACTTGATTGCTTAAAAGGTTTAATTACCTAAAGTCTAAAAAAAGTCTAAAAATATAAGTTTCAAGGGTTAATATTAAGTTAGCCTCTACTCAGTCATCCAGAAGCCATTTCCAGAATATGTCTCCATATGCCTGGTGCTGCACTGTGGAAAAATCTTTTTTTAACTTTAACATCCAGCTTTAGAGCATCAGTATTATGGGATGTATCATAGTGTGAACCGTCACACTGCAGCAGTTTAATGTCTATGACACAGAGTCATAGAAACACTAATTGGTATCCTGGATGTGTTTCTGGTTTCTGATCATTCACCATAGAAAACTTTAAAAAGAGCATTTTTGTTCATCTTCAAGTCTCATTTTCACCTTGATGATGCTGCCACCGCCGTGCTTCAGGGTGGGGATGGTGTGTTTGTGCTGAAATGCATTCTGAGCTAACTTTGAAGGCTCATATCAGCATGTGTGATGGTGGTTGGTCAGAACAAGTTCTAGATAATGAAAGGACCATTATACCTACATTTGATTCCAGGGTCATCTTCTAGACAAGATTTCTTCTGTGTAAAAACAGTTTTCAAATATAGACATATTTTGACACTAATTCCTGCATGATCATTTTTCTGCCCCATAGAAAAGACAAATGTTCATGAACATCCTCATAAACAGCTTTCTAAATGTGAGACGAGTCCATTTTTTCTTGACTCCATAATGTCCACTTCAGTTTTGTAAAATCCACGTAATAATGTTATTGAAGTAACAAGACAGTTTGTCAATTAAGTTTAAGTCATCATGTAAAAAGAGAATATATAATTGTGTATCGTCAGCATGTGGATGGATATCGGTTTTATGTTCTCTAATCGTATTTCCTGGAGTGTGTACAGATTATAAACTGTGGGTCCCAGAATGGAACCCTGAGGAACACCTAAAGTGACCTCAAGCTTAAATGACACCAAAGCTTAGAACGTCTTTTATAGACAATTAAAGTTTTTATTTTGCACACATTTTACTCATTAAGTACTTTTAAAAGTGTGTTGTTCTGCCGTCTGTGTACGGTATTATACTGAGTACAAAGCTTTTTTCTAATGTCTCATTAGTAAAGTGTTGGTTTACCCAATAAAAAGCATGCTAGTACCCAGCGTTATCTATTTCAGTCACTTTTGCAGCTTGGACGGATGCAGAGTCTTCATTTTCATGTGTTTTGAAATATTAAAAACGACGTTCTAATTGCTGTTAATTCAAGCTGAGAGCAGCAGCTGTTCTCCACAAACAGGTTAGCTACAAATGATATGATAAAATACGGGAAACGTGCATTATAACTACAGGAAAGGGGTTTGTGCAAACATTTAAGAAATATCAGTAGAAAAAAAACAATCTTATATAAATAAGTACTACTTCTGTTTGTTCAAATTCCTGCTACATTTTTTGAGCTTTATGCCAAAAAATAGATTTCTGAGCCTTTATTTCATCCGCCTGAACTGAACGAACTTGAATTTAACACTCGACAATATTTGGAATTCAAAGTAGGAAAACATAAATTAAAATCTAAAATGTCTAAATAAGGAATACAGACAGGTTTAAACGTTCATCTCGACTCAAAGGAGCCGATCCCCAAACACTGAGGACGTCACGAAAAGCAATGTGAATTCATAGTGTGCTTCATATCTGGTTTTAAATTCTACTTTTTGCGCGTCACAACGCGCAGGTTACCTGTGAGGTATCCCGTTAATGGCTCTAAATCCACTGAAAAACTGTGCACTTGTTCTCCGTTCGGGTTTGTCGGCGCGATCGCAGCCCGAGGCTCTGCAGCGGCTCAAAGCTCAGCGAACAGCTGGAGCTGCCCACCAGCAAAACAGCCTTTTCCACTTCATGCTCCTGCTTTGTATGTTGATTCAGTTCAGCAGCTTTTTACTGCTCTGACATTTGACGTTTCACCAAAGCGAGCTGCAATAGTTGAAATAAAGTTAATAATCGAAACACACACGTTTTCTTGTCCTTTCAGTCTTTTCACTTTTCTTCTCAAACATAAATTTGCTCACCCCGCCTCTCGTCTTTCTTTCTCTTGTGTGCCTGCCAGGCCTGAAAATGACTCCTGCTGAACAAATGAATAATATCCATGACAGCGTAGCTTCAATTCAGCGTGTTACTGTGGTTTTACGGTGCCCTCCAGAATTATTGGTGGCCTTGGTAAAGATTAGCTCATTACTTTTACAGCTTTTTGGCTCATCTTCACCAAGGGTCCCAATAATTCTGGAGGGCAATAAATTTCTTTCCCTCCTACGACTCTCTTTCCTTCCTATTCTTCCTCTCGACGCGCTGCCTTATCTGACTTTTTAAGCTCATGCATAATTCATTCACTTTTTTTTTTCTCCATCTTAGTAAGAAATTATATTTCAAAAATAAGCAAACAATAGGGATTTGATTATCTGCAGAGGGCTGAGATCTGCAGAGAAGCTTTTAAACTCGATCAGTGCATGTAGCATGAGATCCTGTGTGAGGCCAAAAGAGAAGCTCTGAGCAGGAGTTAAAGACCTCAGACGATCCTCTGTGTAAATTTTTTAACAACTTTCAACTTCATGAGGAGAAACGAGAAGTCTGCAGTTGGTGAGGAGACTGTTGTAGGAGGAGGAACGTGTTTAGCATAGTTTTAGCTTGAGTTGTTTTTTGTTTTGTTTTGTTTTTTTTAGCACAGATTATTTAAATGCATGTTTGTTTTTCCAGAATTTCTTTGCTTTGCTACAAGAATTTACACAAGATCATGGGAGTGACACATTTAACCACTTTCTACCATTCATTATTTTCTTATTTCATAAAGTCAATATTACAAAATATATCTAGTTGGTTTAAACACAGAAAATAGTAACAGTATAAAAAACATCTACAAATATCTATTTAAAGAAAAAAAAAAGATTTTCAGCGGATTTAAAGATAGTAAATCTCAAATTACGATTTGTAAAAAATACTAATTTTTGATGTGGATATAATTTACAGTTTTGGCCTGTTTTTTCAATTTTTATTCATTTATCTATTTATTTTAAGTTAAACGTTAAAATGAATACTGTTTTTTGTTTGCTTGTTTTGTTTTGTTTTTTTGTGGTTTAACTAAATATAGTTTCTAATTTAACAAACAGGAAAGCTTTATAAAATAATAGTTCTTAAGAATGAGTTACTGTGCAGAAAAACCCCTTTTTTTTTTAATTTACCAAAATGGAAAAAACATCTGCAAAAAACCCCCAAACAAAACAAAAAACAACTCAGCACATTTTTTCTGTCAAATTGTGGCAAATACTTGCAGAAATAAAACTTTTTATTGATTTAAATGCATTCATCCATCCATCCATCCATTATCTATACACCGCTTAATCCTCACTAGGGTCGTGGGGGGTCTGGAGTCTATCCCAGCTGACTCAGGGTGAAGGCAGGGGACACCCTGGACAGGTCACCAGTCTATCACAGGGCTACACTTAGAGACAGACAACCAAGCACACTCACATTCACACCTACAGACAATTTAGAATCTACAATTAACCTCAACATACTTTTTTTGGACTGTGTGGGAGGAAGCCGGAGAACCCTGAGAGAACCCACGCTGCACGGGGAGAACATGGAGACTCCACGCAGAAACCGGCGACCTTCTTGCTGCAAGGCAACAGTGCTAACCACTGATCCACCTTGCGATTTAAATACAGTGAAAAAAAGAAAAAAACAAACAAACTTAGCTACTTAGTTTGTGTTACAGCAAGCTAACATAGCATAAAATTAGATTAACCCAAAGTCGGCTAGCTAACCTCTTAGCTATGTCATAATGCATGTTTTTGCTGCTTTACTGCTTTTATTTTGTGGTTAACATGTTGTTAAGATTTATTTTTGTGATTTTACAAGTTTTTGTTAGTAATTTTGCAAAACAGGGAAATCTGTGAAATGACAGAATTCTAAACGTAGAGTCAAAAATTTGTAACTTTAAAATGAAAAAAAAAAATAAAATAAAATGCTGTCTGACATTACCTGGTTTTTATCAGGTAAAATGACTAATCAGGATTTGAAGGAACAGTTTCAGACAGAGGTAAAAAGTAATGTGATTTTTGAATATTAAAGCATGTTGACACAGTCTGGTAGAATCCAAAATTAAGTTGAAAACCTACAAATGTGCATAACATGGGAGAGAGCACTGTGGGGGTTTAACTAACAATGGGCACCATGACAAAGACTTCTGTGGCTGTTAATGACTGCAAAATGTGTATATGAATGTCAGTTCTTAAATGTGGGGTGCCATGTCTTTGTAGTTTTTGATAATCTTGCAGTTTCTTCCATGTTTCACATCCATTCCCTTCGATTTTACCGTCAAGTTGGGATTTTGAATCATGCTTAAGTGTAGCTTCTTTAAAATGTATTAAAACCAGGCACAACTGCAGATCCAGAAGATATACTACATTCAAATGTACAGGTTTTAATAGAACACACAGATTATTATTATTATTATTATTTTGCATCAATCTGCTTTGTGAACATCAAACATGACTGAAAGAAATGATTAATATAGTCAGTCCCTGTTATGCCAATGCTATGGTTTTCCTCTGCATTTTGTAAACTATATATTTTTTTTGTCCAGGCAGTAGAAGAGGACGGTTTAAATTAAACTTCAGAAATTTGCCCCTAAATCATCCATTTCAAAATAACCTTCCTCAGCCGTTTTAATAATTGTGCCGCAGAGAAGCAGCTTTAAATCTTGCTAACCGAGCAGCGGGAGATTGGGAAGATGTGATGGAGTTCACGAGGGCAGCAGAATATTTTGTTGGAGGAATAAATTAGCAGCTTTGCTCTTTGGTTCTGTGCCAAGGTGTCTGGCAATTCATCCAGTGTCTTGGACAAGACAAGCTCAGGATGTTATAATAGAGCCGCTGTATTTTACAGATAGTTAATTTTAAAAAGAAAAACATTCATCAGGAGCACGATGCCGATATTCACCCACACAGCAGAGTTTTATAGATCATATATATTTGAGATACACGTTTCAGCGCTTGTATGCCATGCTGGGGTTCAATGTCCACAGATTTACTTTCAGTTCGTCTTAATTTAGTCTGTCTCCTTTTGACTATGACTTGAAATGACAATGATGTTTTTTGTTCTTCTGAGAATTGTTCTTGTTTTTCTTGGTTAAGATCATGAAAATCTTTTTCCTGTATATATTTTTATTTATTTATTTATTTTTTTTAAAGTTATCCACTCAGAACTATCTGAAAGGCTGCTCTCCAGGCTTGACAGTAGTGTTTTTATTCCAAATTATTTCTGGTTTTTGAACACACCTTTTTGAGCTAAGAAAAGCAGTCGTCTGATCACACATCCGGCAGTTTCCACCACAGTGTTTTGTTAACTTTGCAGAGCCATGTGTGGTTCAGTTCATTGTCACACAGGCATGTAACAACACAGAATTTGCACCCAGGTCCAGCAGCCATCCATCCATTATCTATACACCGCTTAATCCTCACTAGGGTCGTTGGGGGGCTGGAGTCTTTCCCAGCTGACTTCAGGTGAAGGCAGGGGACACCCTGGACAGGTTGGAGACAGACAACCAAGCACACTCACATTCACACCTATGGACAATTTAGAATCTCCAATTAACCTCAACATACTTCTTTTGGACTGTGGGAGGAAGCCGGAGAACCCTGAGAGAACCCACGCTGCACGGGGAGAACATGTAAACTCCACGCAGAAACCGGCGACCTTCTTGCTGTGAGGCAGCAGTGCTAACCACCGAGCCACCTTGCAGTAGGTCCAGCAGCATACAGAATAAATAGCATTTTGCAGTGGAACACAAGTTAGACCTAGGATAAATAAATAAAACCCAGGATAAATAAGTAAAGCAACGTTTGAACTGCCATGATGCTGTTATTCTTTCCCTATTCCTGGTGTTTCTGTTGTTTTTCTCTCTTTGTCTCACACCTGAGATTCATCCACTAATCTCCAGCACTCAAAACAAAATCAAAAAAGCCCTGCAAAGCTACAGTGAAAATCTGGCAGCAAGTTGTTGGAAAAGATATGTTTAAAAGATGAGAAATTATATTGTTCTAAAACACTTAAAAATAGTAAAACCTAATGGCAAATATCTGTAAATACTGAGGTTACAAGCAGATTTAAAGACAGTAAAACTAAAACTTTTTGGTCACACATTGTGAAAGTGTAAAAATGCAAATTTCTTATGTTGACAACACCCATAGTTATGATAGTTATGATATTTTCCCCCTGCAATGTAGCTAAACAGGAAAAATCTCTCCTGTTCACAGTTTGCTCCTGTTTTTGGTTTGTTTTTAGTTCTAACTTAACATACCTGGCAGAATCACTAAAATGATCATTAAAAATAAATAAATAAAATAAATATATATATCTCGGGGGTCTCCTGAAGCAGCAGGTCGGTCCCAGCTGGCCAAAAGGGCTGCAGCTGCGGTGGTCGTGGAAGCTAAAACTCGGGTGTGGGAAGAGTTCAGAGAGGCTATGGAGAAGGACTTTTGGTCATCCTTGAATAAATTCTGGCAATCCGTCCGACGCCTCAGAAAGGGGAGGCAGGGATTCGCCCAGGCTGTGTACAGTCAGGGAGGAGAACTGCTGACCCAGACTGGGGATCTTGTTGAGTGGTGGAAGGAGCACTTCGGGGAAATCCTGAACCTGGTAAACATGTTCTTTGCTGAAGGGGCAGGGCCTGAAGACTCAAGGGATTCTGCGTCCATATCCATGGTAGAGCTTGCCGAGGTAGTTAAGAAGCTCCTCGGTGGCAAAGCGCCAGGTGTGGACGAGATTCGCCCCGAGATGCTGAAGGCTCTGGACATTGTCAGACTGTCATGGCTGACACGTCTCTTCAATGTCGCGTGGGCATCGGGTCCAGAGCCTGTGGAGTGGCAGACCGGGGTGGTGGTTTCCATTTTCAACAACGGGGACCGGAGAGTGTGTTCCAATTATCGGGGCATCACACTTCTCAGTCTCCCCAGGAAAGTTTACTCTAGGGTGCTGGAAAGGAGGCTCTGACCGATTTTGGAACTTTGGATTCAGGAGGAGCTATGCGAATTCCATCCTGGTTGTGGAACAGTAGACCAGCTCTGTACCCTTGCGGAGCTGCTGAGGGGGGCATGAGAATTCGACCTGCCAGTCCACATGTGCTTTGTGGATCTGGAGAAGGACTATGACCATGTTCCCCGAGGGACTCTGTGGGGGGTACTGAGGGAGTATGGGGTACCAGGCTCGCTGGTACGAGCCATTCAGTCCCGGTACAACCAAAGTGCGAGCTGCGTCCACATTCTCGGTAATAAGTAAGTTGGACACATTCCCAGTGGGTGTTGGACTCCGCCAGGGCTGCCATTTGTCCCAAATCCAGTTTGTGGTTTTCATGGACAGGATCTCAAGGTGCAGTCAAGGTGAGGCTGCCTCAAGCGGGGGAGTTTAAGCATCTCGGGATCTTGTTCACAAGTGATGGGAAAATGGAGCGTGAGATGGACAGGCGGCTCGGTGCGGCATCAGCAGTAATGCGTGCGCTGTATCAGACCGTCGTGGTGAAGAGAGAGCTCGATTTACCAGTCCATCTACGTCCCAACCCTCACCTATGGTCACGAGCTTTGGGTCGTGACCGAAAGATCAAGATCGCGGATAGAAGCGGTCGAAATGAGCTTCCTCCGCAGGGTGGCTGGGCTCAGCCTTAGAGATAGAGTGAGGAGCTCAGACATCTGGAGGGAGCTCGGAGCAGAGCGGCTGCTCCTTCGCGTCAAAAGGAGCCAGTTGAGGTGGTATGGACATCTGATTCTGATGCCTCCGGAGAGGCTTCCTCTGGAGGTCTTCCAAACACGTCCACCTGGAAGGAGACCCCGAGGCAGACCCAGAACCCGCTGGAAGGATTATATCTCTTGGGTGGCCTGGGAACACCTCGGGATCCCCCAGGAAGAGCTAGAAAGTGTTGCCGGGAGGGGGGGAGTCTGGAATGACCTGCTTCGCCTACTGCCCCTAAACCTGGATAAGTGGAAGACAATGGATGGATAGATGGAAAGAGTCTCAGCCTTAATATTTATCATAGTCAACTAAAGTTGCGAGTTGTATAATTTTATAGAGTTTTAATCTTTAATATTCTCATAATATTTCAGCTCCAGATCATCACTCAGCGACTCACCAGCTACAGACTCTTTTTCTCTGGATTTCTTTTCTGGATTCACTCTCAATAACGAAGAATGTTTTCTGAATTGGTTCCAACGATCTCATTCCCCTGAACATGAACTCCTAGTAACACGGCTTAATCCTCTTACAAATACAACTGATCGAGTTGGTAGAATTTGAGCCAGAGGCGATGGTGCTCTTGTTGCTCTGCTCACTTCTACTCCTACACTATCTTGGGTGTTCTTAGTGTAAAACAGCAGGATTCAATTACAGTCAAACAACAGTGATTTGACAGCTTCTGTCCATGAAAATCACAAACTGTCTTTGTAAGTCAGTGAAACACATGAAGACGTATTGGGGACGCTTCCATGACTTCCACAGTCTTGAAAAGAATAAAATGGCAGTCAGCTCATCATTTTGATTCGAAAATGTTAACAGTTTACATTTGTTCCACTTAATTTTAAAGAACGTCAACCAGAAGTTTCTAGCTTTTCCAACTTTAGCATTTGCTTTTCAGAAATCTAAAAATGTGTCTTTGCTCCATAGAAAATGGCGAATGAGTTGCAGCAGAACGTAATGAAGAACCATCTTAAAGAAGTATTAACCTAATTTTTGAACTTTTGCAGAAGTTAGAATACAAATTTAAAGAGACAAAGTGTAAGTTCAAGTTGATAAAACACAGAAATGTCTGAAATAGTACTCTATGTCAGCTACAGCTTGAAGTAAAGTTTCGTTAAAACCTTGAAGACATCTTTCATTCCACTTAAAATCTATGCTAAAACCATCTTTTACATGAACTAATCTGAGGCACAAAGTTTTCGTGGAGACTTACTTTAACGTTAACATAATCAAAATCTGACCTTTAGGTTTTTTTTTAAATTTTTTAATTTTTTTTTGTCCCCATAAGGATAAACTGTCCTCATAATGTCACTGCTTAAATATATGAAGGTCCCCTCTTATACCTGTAACACACACCCGGACAATAAACTCCAAGGAGGCAGAAAGAAGTCGCTGCAGGTTTCATTTCTTTCACTTCCCCTCTCCATATACTTTTAGTACATTATTTAACACGTCGAGAAATGGAAATGTGAACAGGAAATTATGCATCACGCTGTGGTTTCCTCTTCCCCTCCTCTTAAATCCCAGCAATAATATTGCACTTGTCCCCTGATTTATTATGTAAGAGTTCGAAGTCGTGCATCGACTCCATAGCTCAAACTGATTAAGCTTCCTGTATGAGAATATCGATGCGCATTGGAGCTGTTTTGCATTATTCTCTCTAATGTTTCTGTTGCAGCGCAAATATGCCAGCGTTCAGTGGTTTGTAGGTTTCAACATTTGCTTAAATTTGGTTTTACAGAATCTGTCCCATGGATTATGTCTATAAATTGAGAAAAAATGCTCAGAGACAATAATGACTTTACATTAATAACATTATTTATACATCACATTTTAAAAACAAATGCTTCAACAAGCCAAATAAGGGGGACACTCAGGAAACAAAACAATAAGCAACCAGAGAAGCAAAATTGGGGACACTTACAGGAGAGTAAAGGACAATCTTTTTAGTCTGTTTTAGGGACATTTGTCTTGTGATTGCTCACAGACTGGTGGCTTTCAGCAGCTTTTTTTTTAGAGCTGCTGGAATTTACTGGATTTCAGTGAAGGTGTTAAAGATGTAAACAGGTCTACAGTGAGTGAAAACGTACAGCGTCTCTTCATCGAGTTAAGTGATTACACAGTCATTAGTTCCACAATACTCTTGAAATTCTCTAGAGTTCTCTCAAAACTTAACAAACTAAAAACAAACGCTTTATTTAGAGATGTCTCAGTCTATAAAGGCATGTTTAACTGATTGGTATCAACATGAACCTGAGCCTGATTCTTTATTTATATCGGCTGTCACACAGGTGTCATAAAGTGAGGAAAGACTTTGTGGCAGAACACGGAGAAATTTTCCAATTCAGTAATGGATTAATTGATAATACGAAGTACAGTGGGCATTTGTCCTGTGGTTATAGTTCAATGTTAACTCTGAGCTCTAGCCAGAGGTCATTAAACGTCACGTAAATCTTTATCATGATGCCCATTGCTAGCTAAACTCCCACAGTGCTCTCTGCTGCCAACTTGAACTGTAGCCTGAATGACACCTCCTCTGATCACGACAGTATTAAACAGTAAGAAGCTCCACCTGGTGGAACAACCAGGTACTACAGCTGATCTACGGTACATTTACTGACATCGTGTAGAGAATACAGGTTTTCATTGTCTTTTGGAGCATGTGGAGCCTCAGTACATCCTAACCTCTAACATTACACTTAGAGTTCTACTAGAGCTTTACAACAAGGTTCCTAAACACCTACAGAGCATTAGGGGAACATATTGAGTGCAGATACGCACGCCTTCTTTCTTAGTGCATTGCAGAGTCATTCAGTTGTCAAGCATATACACTAGATTGTTTTTTTAATAACTTCGATGTGCTAATGTAATGTGTATCGTCAAGGAAAACAGTATCAGATTGTAACTTCATATCAGCAGATGATAAACATTAAATGACTTGAATCAGATCGAGTCACTTCATAACATATTCACAAGACCCCTGGTTTTACCGTTCGGACCATCCAACCATCTGCTTTTTGTCTCAAACTCTTTGCAAAGTGGTGAAATGTAATATTCTCTAAATTCATGCTCACAGCTCCTGCTCTGCAACACAAAGGTCATGCTAATTAGAGCAAAATTTTATGAGAATGCGTGCCCTTTTCAATTCACCACCACTCAGCTTATTCCCTATCAGAAGAGAGACAGAACCCAGCAGGAAGTCTTCGGTCATTGATTTCCTTCCTTATGTGTCATGTTTTCCTGTCTGGCCTGAGGGAAACACCGGTAATCATAGGTAGTGCTTCAGGCTATGTTGTGGTTGTGGGGATATGTTGTTATTTATCTAGTTTGTTCCCCAAAGTGGTTGAAGGTGGGTTCAGGGTTCAGGACTGGACCAGGCTTGATTTAGCTTGTTTTCTTACCTTACACCTCTCAGCGACAACATACAAACAAGTGAAGTTTCTTACCTGGTGGTCTTACTTCATACAGAAACATAGACAAGTACTGTGTAATTTTAAACCACCCACATTAAAGGATGTGTTCTTAGTACCTTGTAAAGCAGAATATTTACTCCAACAGAAAGGAACTCTGAGGGAAATTCATTAGATAGGTCTCCGTTTGTTGTCCATATAAACTCAGTTATTGGGCGAAAACAACCCGAGACCCGCCATGTTTGAAAGACATGTCACCTTTGCTCTTTGCTAAAATGCTTATATATATATATATATATATATATATATATATATGAACCAGAAACTATAAAACCAGACAGAATCGTTGGGTTTTCAACTTTCTCAACTAATTATCTTGAAGTACTATGTGATGATCTATTGCATCAGAAATCTGAATGAAACCCAAGCCTCAAACTATAATATGTCCCTTTAGTCCACATGTCTCAATTTTTTTTTAAAAAAGAAAAAAAAAAAAAAAGAAGACAAAATTAAATATTTGGTCTCGCCAGATTCTGTCATAAAATAAAATAAATCTGCACAATCATGAAGCAGTTAGTGACTCAGCAAAAACCAACGATGGCATGACAAACATTCAGGGGCTTTATAGCTGAACTGGGATGAACTGCAGGCACACAAAGCTCATTAGTAGTACACAAGGCATCCCAGTATTTTCCAATATTGGTAACACTTGTGGACACTTGGGGGAAATTGTACACATTGATTCTAGTTTATTTCCACTTTGGCAAAACAAATCAAAGAAATTCAACCTGTATTTGTTTGTTATGATTTCTTACACTGTTATACTCCACTTTCGCTGCACATGGTTTTGCTGCTTCTACAAAGGTGCAGGATTTTATATTGCAGTAAAAAAAAAGGCCTTGAACCTGCAAGGGTTTAATTACACACGACTGCCATCTTTGATTAGCGTTTAGTGTGCTAATGAGTGGCATGACATCAAGTGTGCATGCAGTCATTATTAAACGGTACCACAGTTCTT
Source organism: Stegastes partitus (assembly GCF_000690725.1). Lineage (NCBI taxonomy): Eukaryota > Metazoa > Chordata > Actinopteri > Pomacentridae > Stegastes > Stegastes partitus. Next base: position 53,472 of record NW_007578067.1, on the reverse strand, counting down.
CCTCTGGGGATGTGAAACGTCCGTTGAAAATATCAACAACATCCATTATACGAAGCGCCTTGACCTTGTTGTTTTCACACAATATCAAGAATAGTAATAACATTCATAATGCATGTGCTGTATGATAATGAGAATCAGGACACCTGCTCTCTAATGTGTTGAAACAGCATAAGCAGTACGAAACGAGACTTGTTCGTCCAATCAAAAGGCCCTTAAGCGTCAATTTAAATTCATTGTGTTGACTTGAATAATGTTGCCAGGTTTGATTTCCACTGATTTTAATGGGATTCAGCTCCAACTCTCAATACTGTTGTTGGACATCTGAATCAGGATGTTGCCCATTGATAACACGTTGGATGGCGATTTTTAAAGTTGGTTCGGTTCATCAGTACAGCAGCGTGTATGAGAGGGTGGCAAATCCGCGCATGAAAAATTAATGTGCAAAACTTATGCAAAATTCATGCGCTGCATGCAGAGGAACCACTGGTTTGCAGGTTTGGGGTTATCTCAAAGGGTGCATGGCGCCATACGTATGCTCTACTTCTAATGATATTTTAATATTCTCTAACTGCTTTATATAACCACGAAATGTAGAATTTTAATTTGGCAGAAACTTAAACATAAAACTTCATAAAAGCTCATCACAGCTTCAGATCTTTGGATATAATTTACATAAATGATGCTAATGAGCATTCCATTCCTACAAGTATATAAGTTATATTTGCATATTTGTATCAGCAAAACACAAACGTGCACTTTTTTGTTGGTACCTTACATTAAATTATGCATATTACAGAGAGATTCTCGGACATTTCTGTATGTTCGTGTCCTCTGTGACCCTCAGTCGATGCGCTCGCTTTGCTTTTCTGCTGCAGTTCTGGTTTGTGTTCTGGTGACAACAGGTTTTTGTTCTCGGCTGTTATTACTGTAGGTAAACACATACGAGGCGCGCTGAAGGCCGATCCATCTCATTTTATTCATTGAAATTGCACATTAAAAGAATAATACGGTTTTGAGGTTCATTTCGATCCATGTTCCAGTCCTGTGCCAAGCTGTTTCTCACAATTTTTCTTTTTATTCTCCTTGAATTTACGCTGCTGAGAGAAGCAGGTTCACATAAAGAAAATGCTCCTCAATCTCCAGTGAGGAGAATATCAATGCTGCAACAATGCAAACAGGCCACCGCACGTGCATGCAGGTGCGTGCACGTCATCTTTCCTTTCGAGCTGCCAAACAACTTGTTTTGCGACGTGGAAGCGAGTTTCAGCAGCTCGCCACAATGGAGAAATAATTACCTCAGATGTAAGAGGAAGCAATTAGCGGAATCGAAGAGATTGGAATCTGCTTAAACTCTTAATCTCCTCCAGTGGAACAATATAAACACAAATGGCAGCAGTGATTGCATTCAGTATATTAATTAATAAGTGCGCTGTTGACTGATATAAAGGAAACAAAGCGAGCTGCCACATAGAAACGTGTGTTTGTGTTGATGAAGTAGAGGGAGGCTGATTCCTGCACAGACAGACGTATTTGCACATCTACGTACGTATTTAAATCTGAAAGAGACTCTGGACACCCGCATGCTCTGCAGCTACGTGTGCAAGTGAGAGATTAGAAGAAACAAGTCCTTAAACACCCCAAAACGTTCCGTTATTGTGCTTTCTATGTTCAGAGAGTTTAGATTTATGGTCAATTAATACATCCATCCATTCATTATCTATACACCACTTAATCCTCACTAGGGTCATGGGGGGCTGGAGTCTATCCCACCTGACTCAGGCAGGTTCACCTGGACAGGTCACCAGTCTATCACAGGGCTACACTTAGAGACAGACAACCAAGCACACTCACATTCACACCTACGGACAATTTAGAATCACCAATTAACCTCAACATGGTTTTGGACTGGGCTGCAAGGTGGCGCAGTTGGTAGCACTGTTGCCTCGCAGCAAGAAGGTCACCGGTTCGCGTCCCGGTGGGGCCACCAGGATCTTTCTGCGTGGAGTCTCCATGTTCTCCCTGTGCAGCGTGGGTTCTCTCCGGGTTCTCCGGCTTCCTCCCACAAGGTCCAAAAACATGCTGAGGTTGATTGGTGATTCTAAATTGTCTGTAGGTGTGAATGTGCTTGGTTGTCTGTCTGTAAGTGTAGCCCTGTGATAGACTGGTTACCTGTCCAGGGTGTCCCCTGCCTTCACCCTGAGTCAGCTGGGATAGACTCCAGCCCCCCGCGACCCTACTGAGGATTAAGCGGTGTATAGATAATGGATGGATGGATGTTTTTGGACAGTGTGGGAGGAAGCTGGAGAATCCAGAGAGAACCCACGCTGCACGGGGAGAACATGCAAACTCCATGCAGAAAGATTCCGGTGCCCCCACCGGGACGCGACCCGGCGACCTTCTTGCTGCGAAGCAACCAACTGCACCACCTTGCAGCCCCTCAGTTAATACAGTGAACTCATAATGTCCTTCCTAAATTCAATACATTCTAGATTGGAAATGTTGCAAAAAAAATGTACAAAAAAGAAAACGCTAATGAGGTTTGTTTCTATTTGGATCGATTAAAAACAGGCTGTGTCATGAGAAATGATGATCAAGGCGTCACTGTCTTTAATAAACAGAGTAAAAGAAGCTAGAAAGAAAACAAGATGTTTGCAGACTTGTAAAGAATAAGAAAACAGAAAACATCTACAAGAGAAAAATGTAGAGAAATCTTCAGGAATTGCTTTTAGATAAGACAAGATGAAACAAAATAGACCTTCAGAGAAGACATTTGCAGCAAAAGGGAACAATGCAAACGTGTAGCTAACATAAAATTAACATAAAATTCAATTTTAAAAAAGAAGCAGTGCGAAGATTCTTCCATAAGTGGAAAATCTGGACAAAAACGATATTCTAAATTCATAATATTTGGAAATACAAGGACACCACACACATTCTTTAGTAAACAGAAAACACTAATATCACATAAATCCTTGTGTATGCAGAGAAATCATTCCTGCTTAAGAGTTTTTAAATGCACAAAATATCCACAATGCTCAGGTTTGAATGTGTTGATGTTGTCCCAGTGAAATATGTCAGTTTGTCCACGTGAGGTTTAGCAGAGCTGCTTGTAGGTACAATTATTCTTTTATGTCTTTTTTTATATAGTTTAATGCTGCCCGAATGCAAAAACAACAAAAATGTGTGATCTAATTTAAATGTATAAAAATAAGAAAAAACACCTCGAATAAGCAAAGAAAGTATTTTGCAAAATTGGAGATTTTTTTTTTTTTTCAAATTTTCTCGCTTCCTTTCACCTGTTGAGCTATTTTTCAGGCCTCCACTCGAAAATGACTCGACAATAACAAGACTTCATCTCTGCAGCCACAAGGTCTGTCTGAAGAATTCTTGTGTCATAATAAAATGAACACTTGTAAGATTTGTTCTGATGTGTAAATATCAGTAGATGTGTTACTGGAGTAAATGAAGGGTTCATGAGATTATTTTTTTAAACAATTCTGTTGAACCACAGTTCAAAAGCTGATTTTCATTGACTTTTTATTTCTTATTGCTTTTGTCAGATTCAAGTTATTTTTGTGACCGTTGTGGGTTTTTCTTTCATCAACCGAGGGGTCCGACTATTTTATCCACATGTGTAATTAACTGGTTCTAGTGCAATACTTTAAAATGTGCATAAATGGACACTCGGCTTGTGTGACCTGTTGACTCCTCTGAGACACTAAATAGCTGTATTTCAATTTTTCAGGTCTAGTGCATCTTGTTTTTCATCCAGATTTGCTGAGATGTTGTCTGAAACTCAGCTCAAGTCAAATCTTAAACTTCACTCTGAGGAAATCAGTAACTAAAGCAGAAGCCGTTGAGGTGAATTGAGTGCAAAAAAAAATCTTTCTGTTAATATTGTCATAATAAAAATGCCTTATTTCAATGGTGAACATCATGATTTAAAGAAATCCCTCCAAAAACCTGCACCGCCTTCCAAGTACAGCTGCAGGATTTGATCTCTGCTCGCCGACAATGAGGCAGAGTTACAGCAACAGAGGACGTAGTTACAGCTAATAAATAAGGTTTCATCGCTTTCCCTGTGAGGCCTGCAGTGTGGGGAACACGGCTGGTATTTCGGATATAATCACATCCATGGTCTGCTGCTCCGCTGAAGACCGGGTTCACTGTGGTGGCACAAAATCGTTCCACTCTGGGCTCCTTTCCACCGTTTTAATATTCAGGGAGCAGCAGCAGCAGCAGCAGCGACGAGGAGCCACACAAACTGTTCTGTCTCCATCAGCCGACCGACCGCTCATTAACCGACGACGTCCCACCAGAGAAACGCATCTGAAACCAGGCAGATGAAAACGTGAAGCAGCCGGTTTCACCCGTTTGTTCTCGACTACCTGAACGGTCGAGTCAGTCTGTCTTCGGCTCCAAAATGGAAAAATAACGAGATTAATTCTTTGCACACAATCACACAACAGGTTTTGTTGTTGTTGTTTTTAAGTACAGTAAGAAATGTGCTGCAAAAATATAAAAAAATATAATAGAAAAGTAGTTTTAGAAGGATCATGTAGCTTAATGTGGTATTTGGTGGATTTAGTGAACAACAAAAACAGTGATGGAGCTCATGTTGCACTTTTAGAACATACAGCAAAATATAATCACTTAATTTATGTTAACAATAGTAATTCATGTTTTTGCACCCACACAAAACAATATCTGTAGTTTAAAAAAATAGGACATTTTTATGTAGATCATAAATAATTTTACAATGAAAATGGCAATTACTATTATTATTCTAATTCTTATTCTTATTATTATCCATTATTTACATTTTTAATTTTGTATTTAAAAAATGTGTATCTGCAATTCAAAATTTTTTTATTATTATTATTTTTTTTTTAAATAGACACTTTTGGTTCCTTAATGGGAAATCTACAGTATAAAAACAACAAATGTTAATTAAATCCATAAAAGTAACTGAAAATAAACTGACACCTAAGACGGTTGGGGGGAACATTTTGTTTTTGTTTTTGTTTTTTTATGTGTAAACTTAGAACAAAGAAAAGAGCATTTTTGTCAATAATACAGCTACGATAGTAAAATCTAAATTTATTCAGTTAATGATGCATTTTAAATCCTTATTCCCCATAAATCTGCTCTAATTAAACTGATGTTTAAAATTAATTCATGCATCTTTTACATTTTTGTAAAAATCCAGACCTGAAATAAAAGCCACTGCACTTTTTCTGAACATTACAAACAAACATGACCAACAACAATCACATCCGCTTAACAGAATTTAAGAATTACAAATAAACAGAAATCCACCAGTTAAAATGCACAGATAAATAACAAATGGGTCATACCAAATTGGTTGAAAAAAATCTGTGGATGGAGGTTTATGATCAGGACGGCACAATCCCAAGTTTTAGGGTAAATTCATGACCCTGACTTTGGATGACAATATCTCAAGAAGTATTTAAGGTGCAGACTTCACATTTGAGAACACACTTCCCCTCTACTAGAGGTGTTTAAATCTCAAATTACAGGTTCCTCGATGCACATGCTGAGATCCTATGGTCTGTTTAATGTAGGAAATATTAACTCGAGACCATCTTTGTGCACACATAAAACAGACAGGATTTATAGTAGAGGTTCTGAAGTTTTTGTGTTCCACAGTCCAATATGAGATGTTTCAATACACCCAATGACATGAAGATGACACGTACAGCCTCTGAGATATTAACCCTCAAAAACGGTAAGTATCACAATTTTACTTAACACCAATTGCCAATGAATGACAGGTCATACCAAAACATCATGTTCCTAACTTGCCATGATAAAAAATTCAAATTGGGATCTTTTTTCATCTAATTGTTTTTTTGAGAAAGAAAAAAATCCCTTTATTTGGCATCTGATGTGTAAATATTCAGTGTAAATATCCAAATAAGTGAATAACAAACAAACGTGTACAGAGGAAATGTGTTCTCAAATGTGAAGTCTGTACCTTAAAGACTTCTTGAGATATTGTCATCCAAAGTCAGGGTCATAAATTTGATAAAAACTACAAAGAAAATGAATTTTTTTTGTAGCCTAAAACCCTAGAACTTGGGATTATGCCATCTTGATGATAAACCTTCACGCTCAAAATTTTCCAACCTAACCTGAGATGATCATGCGGGAGCCATCTGGTGAACTGAGGTGGGATGACCCAGATATATTTCTTGGCTGGAACTTTTTCTGCTAATAACCTAAATGTCAGCACTGCACTGAAACACTTTATGTAAGAACGGTTCCTGTTTAAACGACAAACGGCAGCTTTAAAAAAGATCCCGAGACTCAAGTTTCTGATGGGAAATTATCCTCAGCCATCCAGGAAACGATGAATTTAATCAACCTACAGTAAAATATTTTGAGTTTCATAAAAGATCCGACTGTTTCCCACCGAGTTGCTCAGCGGCGCCATAAGAACAGAACCGATGGGTCGAACTCGTCGGCTTCACTCGGATCCTTTGTGGTGGGAAAACCTGTACGAGGTTCCCTGTAATTAATGTTTTTCACTGTTGGATAGCTCGGCGAATCAAGTCGCTCAGCAAAAAGGGAACAGAAAGAAAACGAGGACGAGGAGCCGTGTTATTGGATTTTCTTTGTTCGGTGGGAACAGAAAGGAATCCAGAGAAGATCTGCCCGTAAAACACACAATGGACCATCAGGGAATACCTTCATAATAATAATAGTAATCATAATAGTAGCAACAGATGTGGACATTGTCAACTTTTTTTCTTTCTTTTTTTTTTTCTTCTTGTAATTTAACAAAACAGTCTTTGAAATGAATCATTAGTGAGCCCTTAATATACATCATTGACATAATTTGACAGTTTTTTTAATGTTTTTTTTTTTCTTTTTTCTTTGATTTTACAGCTTTTTATCTGAAATTCAACAAACCGGAGAAAATCTGTAAAATAAAAGTCAATTGTTTCAAAAATTCCGGTAAAATCTCCCTCTTATGTAGAGCTTAATGCTGCCCAGGTTACATGTTATAAGACATCTCTTGCACCATGAACTTTAACTATCATCACATGTTTCCAGTTATTCTTCTTTAAAGTCACCGTTTTCCTTCTAGAACATATAAAGGAACACGTGACCAGACGAACGCTCAGCAAAGCTCTCACCGTCTGCCTGGAGGATCTTAATTAGCTGAAGGATCTCTGTGAGCCGGTGGCAGTAATTAAAAGCCTGATATCCAGCAGCCGCCTGCAGCACCTGATCTGGGGCAGTGGAACCCACAGAACGGCCTCCGGTGAGTTGGCACACACTTTGTCCCGCCGGAACCCAACCGACGTCTCCGCTGGTTTGGCATTTTCCCCTCCTGGGAGCCGGTAGCGGCTTCCACGAGACAAACAAAAGCAGACGGCCGGCCGGTCTCGGCATCACAAAAGTCGGTTTGATTTAGCGTGACGGATGGAACCGCGGTTCTACTCGTCCCTGCATGCGTCCCTCAACTGCTGCTGCCTTGAATTCATTTTCTGCTTCAGGAGGACGTGAAACCTCTGAAGCTGCAGCCTCGGGCAACCAGCTCAGCGTGATTCCAAGGCTTAGGAGTCGAGTACAAACAGATCAGCTGCAATATTAAACTCAGGTAAATCATATCGATCGTCTCGTCACAGTGTAATGTTCTGCTGGGGAACCGTGGGACTTCATGTGGACGTCTGGGTTTGGATTGGATAACATCACCTGCACGTTCTCAAAGGTTTAAACAAATAAACACTCCAGTCACGTTAATACAATGTTCTCAACATTCACAGGATGGTATCAGGAACGGAGATGATGTTCTGTGATAACAAAGGAGGAACGTTCTCACACCGACATTCAAAAGATGTTTTCCAGATGTTGTCGAGGCCTTTAGGTAATGTTATATGTTGCCAAAGGTGGAACATGTTCTGATGTTTTGGGGATGTAGTTGAGGAAACGCATGACAGAATGTTCTATGAAATATTCTCACAATATTCGATCGTACCATTGAAAGAACGTTCTCAAACTAGCATTCAAAAAATGTTTTCCAGGCCTCAGATGACAGAATAGTTTTTAGATCTTTTTAGAACATTGATATACATAACGTTGTCAAGGGAACACATTATAGAACGTTCTACTATCCCACGTTCCCACTAAGATAACAATGGAAGGATGTTCTCAGTGCAACATTCCAAAAATGTATTTCACAACACTATCGAGACCTCAGATGACAGAACGTTCTTCATAAGATGTTCCTGCACTGCGATATATTAACAAAGTGGTACATTTTGGCTGCGATGTTCCAAGGATGTTGGGGATGTTGTTGAGAGAACACATTGCAGAACATTCTTCTCTTAAACATTCTCACAGTGCTTAATGATAACAAAGTAAGAATGTTCTCCATCTTTTAAAGGCCTCAGATGACAGATGATTTTTGTTTTTTTTTAAACGTTCCTGTAATGTGATATGCTAAAGATACAACATTTTGCCATTTTGTTGAGGGAGCACATTGGAACCTTCTTCTATAAGACGTTCCCACAAACATAACAATGGAAGGATGTTCTCAATGTAATTTATTTAAGATGTTGCTGAGACCTCAGATGATAGAACGTTTTTCATAGGACGTTCCTGCACTGGGATATATTAACAAAGGTGGAACATTTCAGCTGCAATGTTCCGAGAATGTTTTGGGGATGTTGTTGAGGGAACACATTGTAGAAACATTCTCTCAATGTTTAATGATTACAAAGTAAGAAAGTTCTCAATCTAAAATTTAAAGGCCTCAGATAACAGAATGTTATATATAATACAGAACATTTTTTTAGAACGTTTCCGGAATGTGAAATATTCGAGGTGGAACATGTTGCCTTGTTGTTAAAGGAAGCACAATGAAACGTTCTTCTACGAGACGTTCCCACAAAGATAACAGTGGAGGGATGCTCTCAATGCAACGTTTTCAAGATGTTATTGAGACCTCAGATGACAGAACGTTCCTCATAAGATGTTCCTGCACTAGGATAGATTAACAAAGGTGGAACATTCTGGCGCCAATGTTCTGACGATGTTTTGGCGATGTTGTTGAGGGAACACATTGTAGAATGTTTTTCTCTGAAACATTCTTTCAATGTTTAATGATAACAAAGTAAGAATGTTCTCAATCTTTGGAATGCTTTTTTTTTTTTTTTTTTTTTTTAAGCATTTATAACATTCCTATGATATATTAAAGGTAGAACATTTTGCCTTTTATTGGTGGAACATATTATAGAGCGTTCTAGTATAAGACGTTTTCACAAAGATAACAATGGAAGAACGTCCAATGCAACGTTTTAAAGATGTTATAGAGAGATGACGGAACGTTCTTTGTAAGACGTTCCTGTAATGTTTTAACAAAGGTGGAACATTCTGGCTGCAATGTTCTGAGGATGTTTTGAATCTATAGAATCTATAAAACGTTCCCACAAAATGTTCCACAATGTGACACGACAACCAAAGGAAAAAACGTTCTCAGTGCAGCATCCAGTCTGCAGAACGTTGGGGCGTAACGGTCTAACAACGTTATCACCAAACAGAGTTCTGGCACAAAAATAAAGATTTAAAGTCACTGATGATTAGCAAAAATATTTCTTGACCCAGCTTCAATATTCTTTTTGTTGTTGTTTTTTTTTTATTGGGGGTTTCTTTTGTTCTTCTTTCATACAGAATGCAGCCTGTTTGTTTTTTATCTACTTTCACTTCAGCAGAAAACGTCTGCATCAACCAGCATCGCTTATAATTTGTGTCACATACAAACAGAGCCCTGATAAAAGGACTGAGGTGTGATTTCTGCGGTTCCTCAGAGCTCAGATCTGCCGTCCGTCCATCCGTCCGTCCGTCGTCCTCCTCCAGAGCCTTGTTATCTCTGTCTTTGGTCAGTGGAGGATGTCAAAGGCCCAGTATGAGACAGAACAGATCGCCCATTAACCCCGACTTCAAAACAAACTAACAAGCACCGCGGTCGGGGCTGAGTGAAATCTGAAAGCCGAGGAGAGAGAAGAGAAAAAAAAAACACAAAACCTAATAGCAGCAGTCAAGTGACTCATCTTTTAATGAGCCTGAGGGGCTTGAAAACGAGCAGCTATTGATTTTACTACCAACGCAGCTAATGTAAGAAATAATTAAACGGTGGTCGTGATTCGGGGGAGCAGAAGAGGACGCCACACTCACGCTTTAGAAAACAACAAAAAAGGTGCGACAAATCTCCTTTTGACGTCCAGCCTCAAATCTTCGCTTGCGCCAGAAATGTTCGTCTTAATTAAAAGCCGCCGCATTTGATCATCACCGCTGCAGATATTCTCCTTGTTATGTGGAAGCCTCGGAGGGCCCGGTCGCCGGCTAATGAGGATTCAGATAAAGGCTAAAGGAAAAATATAGCATGTTCATGTGAGGCTCGTTTAATAACCTCGATGGTCGCGCGACTGCACAATCCGTACAAGGTTTTGTCGAATGTGTGCAAAGTTAGAAAAAAAAGGCGACAACAGGAAGCAGACGGGGTGAAATTGGCGTCGGGCGCCGAGCCGGTCGACCCGTTGAAGGGCCATTAAAGTGACACGGATGGAATTGCAGAGACTCGCTGGAATGAATCGTCGCTTTCAAACTTTAAACGCTGCAGATTTAGTGTTTTATTCTCTTTTTTTTCCTGTTGTTTATGTGTAAAGTAACTTCCTCGAGCATCTGTGGCTGGAAAATTTGTGCAAGAACGATGGATACAAACAGATTTCGGAGCTTAAACGTTGTTCGATCATTCCTCACAGGAACTTGGCTGATCTTCTGGTCATCCTCGGATCTTTACAGATATCTGTCAGATGGTTTTCTGTACGTCGCGATCCACAAATTCGCCAAAAATACGATGTCCATCCGTGCTACAGCTTCTGTACCGCGCACAGTTGCAGGAATAAGAGGCGGGCGGCTGCTTATTGTACATTTTTTTCCTGTCAGGTCACGCAGCAAGTGAGCCGTGATGCTTTTGGTCGCCTTCCAACCAGCTTGTGTGGACGCCACTGCCAAGAATTCCAACCTCAAGGCTTCCTCTTTGTGCAGTTGTTCATTACAAACATTTTAGACACACTCACCTCCAAATGGACTGCTTTAGACGGAGCCGTCTGACCCGTGGTTCTTTATTTTCTGTTGGAGCTGGCTGCAGGGATGTTGTTGTGCTCCCAGACCTAAATTACTTGGAGAGCTGCAATGTTATCATTAAATAGCCAAAGCTAAGAAAAATAACCTTCACAGCTCCTCCTGTAAGTGTTTTGAAGTTTTATATATTGATTTATTTTTGTGACAGGGTTTTGTACGATACCTGCTCGGCTTCAACTCACCAACAATGACTGGTATATTCTAAGTATTATTAATTTAAAAAAATATGCAGAAAACATGTTTAATTTAAATCAGAATATGTTCATCAGAGTGCACAAGTACACATTTTAATCCAATAAAGTAAATATTTT
>NW_007578067.1:37739-39013 GCF_000690725.1 Stegastes partitus | reverse complement strand
AAAAAAAAAAGGCATTATTAGACAACTAAACTGTGTTCCTAATTAGTTGTTTGCATCAAAAAGAACATTTCAAAACCAATCATCTATCAGAAGCAGAACATGTTGTGAAAACGCATTATTTTTCCTTAAACTCTGCCTTTTCTCCTAAAACTAAACAAGTGTTTTCGATGCCTGAACCTATCAAACAGTGAGTGAAAACTAAACTGAAGTCTAAGAATGATGAACCCTGGTGCCTCCATCTTTCCGTCTCACCTCTAAACTCTGTGGCTCAAACTTCAAACTTTTCCTGCAACTTCCCGTCAATCTTCCTTTTCTTTCTTTCCATACATTCAACATGTAAATGTGGACGCAGTTTAATTTTACAGAATCATACTGTGACGGCCTGTGTGCTGAAGCCGTGCGGGCGGACCCGAACGAAAAGGGGAGGCAGGAGAAAACAGTTAGAAAGAACGGATTTGTTAAAAAAGGTGGGGGAGTGGAGGTCACTAGAAGGAGGGATCCGGTGCAGGAGTGCCAGATGAGGGGGTGCAGGAGGGGGTCGTCCATGCGGAGGTGCGGAGGGGAGTGCCGGCGAGGTTGTGCAGGAGAAGGAGACGTGGAGGATACCGAGGACGAGACGTGCAGGAACGGTGCTCAGGGGACGGTGCTCGTGGTTTATCCTTCCCGGTGGAGGTTCTTCCCGGTGGAGGTGCTCAAGGAGGGATACTTCTAGTGAGTATGCCCGTGGCTGTGGATTCCGTGAGAGGTTGGTGGGTGATAAGGCTGGCGTGGCAAGTGGAGCGCTGGAGGCTGGAGCTGAAGAGGGACGCTGGAAGCACGCAGAGAAAACACAAATTACTCGAAAATACTCAAACTTAGCTAGAAGGCTTCACAAAGTGTAGCAGCTAAGTGGCCTGGCTGTACCACAAGGATGAATCGCAATCATCTGGCGCTGGAGTTCTGTGAGACGCTCGTATTTCAGGTGCTCTGCTGATGAGCTGATGATGATGTCCTCTCCAATTCGGCTCCGCCCATCCTGCAGAGAAACACCACACGCCCACCAAGAACACAGACACAGGAGGCAGAGAAAAACCAAAACCACAAAACATGCTCCATAACCGTCACACATACATTGTTTTGAGAAATCCTGCTAAAACGCAAACACTATAAATTCTATGTCCAGCAACACAGAGCACTTAGAAAAAGCAAATACTGTCGTGCAAGTTTCAGTGTTGTGGTCTGATTGTTGTCAAGCTGCCACATAATGTAAATTATACAGCATCTTAGCTGCACGT
>NW_007578067.1:32479-34097 GCF_000690725.1 Stegastes partitus | reverse complement strand
TTGATAAAGCGTTGATCCCGATACATTTCATTATCTTTTGTCTGGCGGCTAAATACTCAGATTTTCTCAGGGGATGGTAGAACCTGTACCACTGAAATCCTGGAATCTATTCATTCACTAAACAGAAACATTCATCTTAGAAAAGCTCTTATGAACGCATCAAATTTGAGTCATGAGTCTGTTTTGGGTTTTTTTTGTATCGTCTGTTTTTGTGCTTATCTGTCTTGATTAACATATCCCAGCTCACACACAGAGTCGTTTGCTAGCTCGAGTGTGGACAGCAGTAATTCTGAAACACACACATGCAGCGCAGCGTCATTTGATAAGTGAAGCATGGATACTTATAATATTGAAATGTGGATGCGCGCACAAACAGCAGCGGAGTCGCAGCGATTCTGCTCTTAAATCAGCTCATTTGAATGCAAAGCCAGAGTTTTCTTTCCAATTACACACTTGCACTGGAGCAAAGTAAAGCCGGGGAAGGGTTTTGGAAATTACAGTTATTAGATTATGACGAGCAAAGTTCAGTTGAAAGGCTTAAGTCTCTGCAGTTCATATGAGAAAAGAAGTGCTCCACACTGCACTCGCCATGCACTTCAAGCAGAACCCTGCATAATCCCCACATGGATCCGATGCAAAACGGGATGGAAATACTGACTTTTCTTTTTTTAAACTGTAAGTGCTCTACTTTACCAGCTACCGCTATAATATCAAGATGCAAAATCATTTTTTTTATTCTTTCAGGATGCTCAGGCACCGCGGTTACAAAGCAGAAAACACTTTTCATTAAAGTGTTTGTGTGTATTACATAAAATCTACATATATGTATGAATGGAGCAATAATGTACACACAATAATACATACATCTTAAATCAATATTCTGCTGAATGTGTTCTTATTTAAATGCATTTATGCGTCTTTTCTGCAGAAACACGACATGTAAATGTGCTCTAATTTCCCGACATGGAAATGCTTTCGCTCGCTGCATCTATTAGTCATCAAGGTGCAATTGGTCCACAATTACTATTAGTGCACCTGAGTTTGTTCCACCGAGCTGTTGATTGACGCGTTGCTTTTAACAGAAGCTACGTGCACAGGGAGGAGTTCAGTATGTGGCTGATTATCCTGTCCTCTGACTGACTTTGCCCCCAACAACACATCTGTGTACGTTTCCAGAGTGTTTTTGGGTGTTTTCGTCTGCACCAGGATGCAGGTACAAGAACTAAGTTTGTTGATCACGTTTTTAGAGCACTTTTTTTGCAAACTGTCGCTGTAAAACATCTGTAAAGAACTCAACAAATGTGCAATTAATAGCCACAACGTCAACAGCAGATCTTCCCGACACAATCTCTGCTCAGTTTGTGGACGTTTTGTTAGACGGCAGGACAACCACGTTTATTATTTGACTATAAACTTTGCTGAAGTCTGAGGATGCAGACTTTCAGAAAGGACTCCATACAGAGAGCCTGAAGAACTCCAGTGGAAATGTGTCTCAAGATCCAAGACGTCGGACTTTGTGGTGCCAAAATGTATTTTAGTCTGTTTTCAGTTTCCCAAAAAAAAAAGGCATTATTAGACAACTAAACTGTGTTCCTAATTAGTTGTTTGCATCAAAAAG
>NW_007578067.1:30250-31320 GCF_000690725.1 Stegastes partitus | reverse complement strand
CTGAGATTCCAAGGTCCCATCATGCTTTATCTAGTTTCACTTCACTTATCCAAGTTGTTTTCTCCTCACTAGATCTTTGCTTGTGTTGTAGTTCTCAGCTGTACGGAGCTTAACAAATGTATTAGACCTCCAGCGGGTGTCAGGTTTATGCCACAGCTGCCCTAAATCAACAGCAACATAATTTCTTATGTTTCTGTAACCTCTTTGACCCACATGATGCTTTTGATGCTAAAATATAATCATTGTTGTCATCCATGAATTTATTTCTTGATGAAGACGTCAGATTATAGTTATTGTTACGGCCCAAAAAAAAGCCACCAACATATTTAAAAAGGAGACACAGGGAACCTGGGTATTTCAACTTTCATTTGTTTATTTTTTTCAAACAATTTGAAAGAAAAATGAATATCCGCCCAATATCCCCGTGCCCCCCCCCAAAAAAACAACCAAAGTCAAATTAAAGGTGGACCCGGCAGGTCGGCCAAACAAAACAAAAAGATGTGGCACCGGGCCAACCCTATACAGGGTCGTCGAAGCCGGTGCCAACACCGAACTAAAAGAAATCACACCAACCTAATGTCCAAGAAACGAAAACTGGCCGGCCGATCCCGCCGAGTCAAACAGTCTAAAAACCAAAAGGACGAGATGCCAGGCCGGCATCAGCCAGGCTGTCAACGTGGCGGTTGGTCTGCGAGGGGGTCCGAGGCGCGCCACAGCTAGGAGGAGCCGGTAGGTGAGATGGTTGGGAGGCAGGAGCAAGAAGCGAGAGAGCGACAACAGAAATCCAGCCTATTTATAGGCGGAGCAGTGGCTCTATCAATTACCGAAAAAAACTGAACTAAACATGCTCCAATAACACATAAAACGAGGGGAAAATATGCAAAACTAAAGAAAGGGTAAAAAATGTGCCCCCAGCACATAACAGTTATTTATCTGCATTCTTGAACAGAAACATGAGTTTTAGTGGCTGGATGTTGTGTCAGCTCAGTGAGCTGCTCAGATTTGGGGATAAAAACGATGAATTCAGTTTGAAATTCCTCATTCCTGTTAACAATGTTAAGACGTGGAGA
>NW_007578067.1:26277-29384 GCF_000690725.1 Stegastes partitus | reverse complement strand
TAGGACTGCAGGTATTTCCTCCATCAAACGTCCACCTCCTCCAACCCTCCACCCTCCACTTCCACCAATCCGTCTGTCAGTTTAATCTCCGTCCGTCCATCACTCACTGCTTTATCTCTTCCAGTTACCACACTGAAGCCAGCCTGGAGAGAGCCTTTTTTTCTTTTTTTTTCTCTCACTCTGACAGTCCTAAAGACAAACAGCTCCGGATGCCGCCGGCCGGCCAGAAGCAGGTAAGTGGCGCCTTGTGTCGGTGCCACGCTGGGCCCGTGATCCTCTGCAGGGCGGCAATCAGAGCCGCGGTGCTTCCAGCCACGAGGCCTCCTGCTGCTCGGCCTCATCGGGTTCCGGTCTCTGCGAATCCGTCTCGTTAAAAACGAACACATGCTCCCAAGCCGTGGATTAGTCCCTCCAACACCCCGTCACTGGCTTTTATTTTGAGTCTGAATTGAACTTATGTACACAAGAAGTTAAAAAGTCGACAACGACAGAAAAATATGTTAAATGGCAGAATTCAGTAACATTCAGCAAATATATATAATTATTTGTTTTGTTAGGCTGAACAAGATCGTTGCAAAACTGTAGTTTTATGGTCACAAATTGTAAAAGAATTTGATTTAAAAATACAGATTTTTTGATGACATTATGTAAAGTTGTATTTTTCAAAGCAAAGAGAATCGGAATCTGTAAAATCTAAAAAGTCTTGATGTATGTTTCTTTCTGTTAAATAACAGTAAACGGCTGTAAAATACATATTTTTTGCTGTTTTAAATACAAAACAAAATTTTTACAGTCACATATTGTAAAAGGACAAAATACAGTTTATAAAAATACAGATTTTCGATGTGGACTTTGTGTACAGTTTTTTTTGTTTGTTTTTTACCATGAACATGTGAATTGATTGTTTTTCTGTCTGTAATGTACAAAAAAATTCTGTAAAATAAGAGCTATGATTTACCATTTGTTAATATTTAAAATGTATAGCTTTTTTTTCCTTCTTTTTTTTTTGCTAAATGCCAGAATACATAATTTTATATAACCTGTAAGATAATGTAAGATTTAAATGCTGAAAATAGTGTAATTTTACAGTTTAATATTCTCATCTTTGGGTTACCGTGTGAATTTAGAATTTTCTATCAGATATTTTTAATTTAACAAAACTGAAAAAATCTGCAAAACTACATTTTCGATTTAATTACTTGTTGCTTCGTCTTCTGCTGTAACTGTTTAAATCTTTGCTGCTGCACTTTGGGGAAAATGTTGATGATTTAAAGTGAAGTCTGTGAAACGGTTTACAGATATGGAACCACGTATTGCCTTCAGGCACGCAAAACCGTCCACTGGCAGGAAATGAACGAAGCAAATGCATGAAGTCCTCCTCGATAAGGTGCATTCAGGGTCTGCTCCTCTTCACCAAATCATGCACAATGATCATGATGATGCACATCCAGGTTGCAGCTTTTGTAAATCACCTTTGATGGTCCGTCATGGCTCTTCTGTGGTTCAGGTTTCCACGAGAACACGTAGAGAAACTATAAGAAAGGGTTTTCATCTTAACTAATCCAGGATAAACATTAGAGTTTGGATTTTGTACAATAATCGAGCAGGAATGTGGAGTAGATGTGTGATGTTTCCTCACCGCTCCACAGTTCCAGCCCCAAAGTTACGTTCCAGCACGATCAAACTGCGTCTCTATTTAATTTGGAGCGAACCATACCTTCTGCCGGATTACATTTGCTTGTATCGTAACACATGTTTGTTCTCATCTTTGCCATTAATTTAATTACTTTGCTGTTCATCCAATCAGTCATATGTTAGACCTGGCGAGGATCATTACTCCAAAGATCCAAAAGAAGCTTGAAAAATATCATGAAATTAAATGTAAATATCAGCTCCTTTCTGTCATCAGCACCAATAAAACCTTTAGGAAAACCCTTCTGGTACTCATGCACAACGCTTTTATTGTGCTTTTTTCTTTTTTTCTTTCTTTTTTTATCAGGTTAAAAAACAACTTCCATCGATCCACCGTTTTGTTTTCATGTTGATCCATCCAGAGAATTCCAACGTCTATGACAATACAGCCTGAATTCCTGAACAGTTTTCTCTATTTGTTTGTCTCTTCATTGGTTTTGCTTCAGCTCCGTTTATTGCTGCTAACGTCGCCTACAGCGCCACCTCCTGACAACACGACACCGCACGGTTTATCATTTAACGAACCGTCGATCTATGAGTTCTTTGCAAAAGCGTGCTTCAAAAATGCACGTTATAAATATACAAAAACACAAAGAGTGACCTCAACTTTTCTTTACTTATATAAAATAATGTTTGAAACTCCACCATGCGTGTGCGAAGGATGCTTCCATTAGTCGGAGAGACTGTAGAAGAACCGCAAAAAACAAAACAAAAACCAACTTCCAGACGGCACTCGGATCGAAGCGTCATTTGTTGGTGCACATAGCAGGAATTACACGAGCCTCCGTCACATTTCTTAACTAAAAAATAAAAAAAATGCAGGAACAAACTTCCCTCCTGCAGCCGTGAGTTAAACTTCTTGTCTCCGATCCGT
Source organism: Stegastes partitus (assembly GCF_000690725.1). Lineage (NCBI taxonomy): Eukaryota > Metazoa > Chordata > Actinopteri > Pomacentridae > Stegastes > Stegastes partitus. Next base: position 26,818 of record NW_007578067.1, on the reverse strand, counting down.
TTGTGCTGAGGCAGAGAATCCGAGTTCCCCTCCGAGACGTTTCCTCAAGCTATCAAACTATGTAAACATCAGTCTGAGGCGATTAATTATGCCGGCCGGGAGGAGATAGAGAGAGAAGGGCAGAGTGGAATAAAGAAGAAAAAAGGAGAGAGGGAGATCGTATAGATTAGACTCCTAGGTCTCCTTGACCCGACTCGGCTGCCGCACCTGCTCGTCTTTACAATAGGAAAAGGTATAAATATTTCAAGTCAAATAGAAGCCGCTATAAACTCAGCTTTCATCTTTTATTCATCAAAGCCAAGCAGCGTACATGTACACTCACCAGTCGTGATGCCTGCAGGGCCTCTGGTGCTATAGACTGTATGTTTGTGCGCTTTTTCCACACAACTTTCTCCTTCCACGCTGATAATCTGAAGCCTTTTGTCCACTTTTCTCTCCCACTGTCGCACCTTTAGACGCCTGCAGCAGCACCATGCAACAAAACACAGACGGTAAAGAGTTTCTCTTCAGAGCTCAAGCAGAAAACGTGCAAAAAAAAAAA
>NW_007578067.1:0-25907 GCF_000690725.1 Stegastes partitus | reverse complement strand
GTGGAAAGAATGATGTTCGTCAAAACCAAAAATGTGTCTGTAAATGCTTTTTAACTCCAGTATCCGTAGAATAAAGCTTCAACACATGTATCTCCTAATTATAAAAATCTATTTCTATTCTTTAAAACGCAAGTTCCTGCAGATTGTACACAAGATTTAGCAGCTGTCCTGTCGACAATCAGTGGACAAAGTGTTGATTTTCCACACAAGGTGGATTTAAATAGCTTCTGAGATCCCTAACTTTCATTCATTAGTATCGTCATTATTGCAATTTAGCAAAGTTTGCACCAAGCTCCACTTTGTCTGAATACGCAATCAGAATCTGACAACGCACGCTGGCTGCATCTTCCAACGCCAGGTCATTGAATGCAGGTGAACTGGTGTCTGTGCATGACGCCAAGCTCTCATAACCTCCTGATACCTTTGATTTGGAGTCGCAGTTAAGCTGACAGGACCGTACTTATCTGCTCTTAATCCTGGTTTGTGCAGCGTGAAATGAAAGCTGCAGAAAGATGAAAGAGGAAGAAACAAACAGGAGAAACTTTCTGTTCGCCCAAAAAAAAAAAAACAACCCACAACCCTATTTTAACCAGAGTGTTTACTTTTTAAATTTTTTGTTTTTTTTGAAAAGTTTGAATAAATTAGCAGAAAATTAGCGGAGCTTTCATCTGCTAATTTCCAGCTTTGACACTGCGGGGTGTTCAGAGGGCTGCAATCACAGAAACCAAACCTCTCCACGGCACTCCAGCACATCCCCCGAGTCCTGCCTGCACTTTTCTGCACATATAAAAGGCCAGTGGACAGCTAATGGCACGGCTCACAACGCTGCTTCCTCTGCGTTCAGCTGCTGGCTGAATGAAAGTCCCAAGAGCTGCTGCCGCTGCAGTCGTGAGATGTGAACCACGAGACAAACGGAAATATGCATAAAATGGATTCATGAATGTGAATATTGATTGAGTGGCTTTGAGGCATCGGCTCCTTACGTTTGACATTTAATATTTGACATTTGAGAAAATATTTTGCAGCCAAAGGAATATTCTGAGAGTGGATTAAGTTTGACTTGAAACTAGGCCAGAGTTTTCTTTCTGGGGTTAAATGACTCACGTCACAAATGATGCAAAAGTGCTGATCATCTGTTGTAGAAAAGACATAAAATAATTCAGATGGTAGGAATTATACTGCCATTCATTTAAAGGACCCATGTAGTGAGTTTGAGGCTGATAAAAACTTAAATAAAGCTGCTCAAGCTGTCCTACCAGCAGTCAACCTCGCAGTTTGATGATAATGAACCAATAGTCTCTTTAGCTCCGCCCCCTCGCTGCTTCCAGTTTAACCATTCAGGAAGAGCAGCCGCCTCTCAGTCCAGCAGGTTTATTTACTTTCAACTTCACCAGATGTTCTCCTGTTGGCTGCAAGAGTGAACGCAGTAGTTTTCATGCACTGCCAGCATCTGAAGAACCGAAGGCCCAGTCGGTCACATTTATCATTTATCACACATTTCATTAGCGTTACTGCTACGATCACACCAGAGCTCTATGGAAACTTGAATTTAAACCAGTAAACCAGGACTTTCTGTTGTCAGGCAGCAGAACGAGGATGAAATAGCAACAGAAACGCAGCACATTAAGACTAAACGTTAACCAGCAGCCACTTCAAGCTGCTGCTCTGTCGCTAAAATACTGATTTAGAGTCAAAAAACAACCACCGTGATGTGACTGAAGAGATACTTTTTTTAAATGATTGTCCTTCTTCCTGAAGGAGGCGGAAACACTTAAAAAGCTTGCAGACACTGAAACAACACTAAAACCTATAGTTACATAGTCATGAAAGACTTGAAAGACGTTGATTAATTTACTAAAAATGGCCAAAACATGGGACCTTTAAACTCAAACTGGGGCTCCGTCAGTCATCCTAAAAATGTATAAATACACCTAAAAGTTATGGTTCCAGTAACATTTAGAGAAAATCTCAGATGCAGTTTGATGTTGTAGTTAACGTAACTGACCAGAAAGGGTTGAGAAACCTGGAATAACTCCTCGAAACTTGTCCACGAATCCTCCTGTGTGACTGGAAACCAGTAAAGTCGATATGTACCACATGTACCAGAGATGGTGAAAGGTCTTCCAAAGGACACGAAGCAGGATTTAAACAACACCAGTCTGGGTGTGACGGGACAGCAGCAGCAGCAGCAGCAGCATCAAAGAACACCCTAACTGTTAAATCAGTGATATAGAAAAGGAGCGGGGTTAAAGAATATTTCTCGAGATGAAAGAAGGCAGAATTGGATATTGATCCTGTGGGAGGTTAGAACGGGGAATAGAAATGAAATAGAAAACATGATTCCTCTCTTTAGAGGAGGGATACGAGGGGTCAACAGACGCCGAGATAAGGAGCGAGCGAGGAAGACGGATGAGGGTTTAACGGAGTGGCGTCGCCGAGCAGAACAATTACTCATCGAATGCAGATAATGACTCCGTGAATGGGATAAATAGTCTCTTTATAAAAGCTCGTCTTCCCGCCAGAGACCATTCAGATGGTACAACAATATGCAAACTGAATGCCTTCTTTGTGCTTCTTGCTTTGAGTGCGATAACAACATATTGATGCTTTGAGATCCGAAAAAAACATATTTGAACGCTTTTCAAACCAAGATTATTAACTCTGACAAGGACTTTGCAGCAAATATGTGTGTATTTTAAGGCAGCTGTGTATAGATTTACTGCCGATGTTTTGTCCTGGCAAGCATCCCGCTGCTCAACCCGGCTCCACAAAATTACATTTCTATATAACTAAACTGCATTTTCAAATTGGTTTTCAAGGAAATGCGATTTTGTTTTTGAAATAAACTTAATTCCTGACCTTTTTGAACAAACAACTGGACTCTCATCAAGCTTCACTTGCTTTCTGGTTCAGTTTAAGCACAAGAAACTGCTCGGTTTGGTTTAGAAAACACATCATGCTTTGTTCTGAAATCCTTCTCGAGCACAGACAGATTGAGTTTTGGAGATAAAATCAACGCCGAAGAGGTCGTCCGAGGTGCCGGGAGAATATCCCGACTGCAATGACAGCCTCTGGAAAAGAAATAATGCTTTGTCTTCGCCCCGCTGGATAAGAATCTGTAATAATCATGTTCTTGAAGGGTTAAAGAAAAGTCGAAAGGTGCATAAATGTTTGAAATCAATGCGTAGAGAATGGTTTAATGTTATAAAGTTCACAGCTTTTACCAAAAATACCTGATTAAAGTTGGAAAAATGTCCTTTTGGGTTAAAAACGACCTTACGCCCACTTGTTCAAAGCCTCTCCCCCATTTTCCAGGTTACCATGGTGACAAGCGCCCCCCCCCCCATCTAATATCCGATTGGTTGGCTCAAACGAAGCGACAGTAAAGTAGTAAAATAAACGGGGAGAAAAAGGTGTTGATTCAAAATATATTTGTGATTCATTACAAACAAACGTAATCCAGCAAAAAACAGGTTCCTGTCAAAATGTAATTTCATAAAAATTAAAACTGTTATTATTTTTAAAAACACAAGACAGATTTGGGTGTTAAAAGTATGTATTTTGTCACTAAAAGTGCAGTGACAAAAAGCAGCCATACCCCTTGAAATTGTAGAATATTTTGAGAAATTCAAGCTTATAAATGGTCCTTGTATCTTCTAATATGTAGAAGCAGAGCAGGTGTTGATAGATATTCTGTGCCTCTTATTTATGTAAAGCCTTTTCTCCCTTTAAAAATAGCTTCTAAAAGTAAATATGTTTCATGAATAAGGAGGATGAAAGGCTAAAGTAAGCTTTTCTATAAACCAGATTACAATTGCAGCAGTAAATAACTGTCATCAGCGTAACAATGAATGAATGTCACTATTATGGAAAATATAAAAATGAAAGTTTTTTTTTTTTTTAAATTACTCTCTCTAAAAATGCCAATCAGAAAGCAACCGTACCCCTTAATAATGTAATTTTTCTTATATCTTGTCATAAATAAATAGCTGTGTCATCAGCATAACAATGAATGTCACTGTTATAGAAAACATACAAATAAAAGTATGTTTTAAAAAATATTTTTTAAAATGTCATATAAAGAAAAGGCAGCCGTTCCCCATGAAACATTTTCCCCCCCTTTTTAGTTTTTGAGAAAATCAAGCCCCTTCAAAAAGTCTAATTCCTGCAAAGCTTCAAAACATCCTCTTATCAGCTGTAAATTGAGAAACTAGTAAAAACTCAACATCATTTCGTAGCATGACTGAAGAATTCAGTTTAGCAGCATTGGAATGTAATTTTGTGGAGACTCGGCGGCTCTTCTGCAGCTTAAAGTGGAATAATATATGAACATTTGCTTGGCAAAAAACAACTATAAACCTTCAGGTCAGTCCAAGCTGAACGGATGTGGATTTTATTCATATAATCACGCTATAAGACACACATTTTAAGCTGTTTCGGCTGAACGCAAGCACATTTTAGAGCTTTGAGTAGCAAACAGATGCAGATTTGGACAAAAACAACAACTGTAAGAGATGAAAATGTTACAGAAAGACCATCATAGCTTCAATATTCCTGTGTATAAAGTAGCCACGCTATTTTCTGGTGTATCTAGAGGTAGAAATTGTGCAGTGCATTGGCCATCTGCAGCATATTCACTCTATAAGCCTGTGGTTGGTACGTTTGCTCTGAAAATGAGCAGCCGTAACGTAGAGCGCGAATCAATGGGCTTTAAAGTGGGACTCCATCAATAAGGTCCTCATTGATGACTGAAACCAGCTCAGACCTGCAGTCGGCGGTCAGACGGAGCAGAGAGCAGAATGTCTCCAGGGTTTAGTCGTGTCAGCCGCTGCAGCAGAAAATATCTGCCTCCCCTTTATTACTTTCTGTCTGCTGCTCTGAAAGCTTCTCCATCACCGGCTCGGAGAGTATTCAAGAGGTCTGCACAGCAAACCCCCCCAACTCCGAGACATCTCCGGCTGTGATCCGACCAAACATCACAGCGTTCATAAATGCAGGATCAGGAGGTGTTTGCATGTTTTCCCACCGTTCTTTCACCATCTAAAGAGATGCATGGAAGGTTAACTGGTGGCTCTAAATTGGTTACAAATGCGAGCACGCACGGTTGTGATGAACTGGTGAAGAAGCTCCATCTTATCTCCAGAATGAAGGACATAAAGCTCTGTGGATGATTTTGCTAAAAATTCACAAAATGTGTAAACATCTGTTTTCATATTACGTTTGCAGCATTCAGTGCAACATATGTTGGAAAAGAGCAGAATGTTTGTGTCATAATTGGATTATATACGTTATTTATATCCTGAATTTCATATTAGACTAAAGCATGAGTCCCCTCCTGACCACTAGAGATAATCTGTTCACATTTTTAGGTCTTTTCTGGGATCATAATGGAATAAATAACATTTAAATAGCGCTCGAATCTCTTTACTGCTCCGAGGAAAAGGTTTTGAGGTATGTGAATGTAAAGTTATTACAGCAGAAAATGAGCCTTGGTGTTTTTCTTAAGGATAAACGTACTTTTAAAAAAAAAGTTTACTACTTCCTGGGAAACACATGAATACATAAAATATACTTTTTCTGTAAAGATAGTAGAACGTCAATACTAAAGCTTAGATTACTGATAAATTATGTGCTCTATCATCTAATAAAATAACATAAAAGCTGACCACTAGTTAGAAAAATTTATTTTTATTCATCTAAAATGCTAACTAGCTCACTTTATGTTTAGCTTGTAACAATATTAGCTACTTAGCTTGAATTCTCAGCCAGCGTTGGCTTAGCCTCCCTGCTAATCAGTGATTTGACGTTATTTTTCTGTCAAAACCTTAAATATAAACATTAACTTTTGTCCTCAGCCCATTATTTCTAGATTAATAGGCAACAATCAAACAGTTTTAGTAAAACAACTAAAAATAGTACAACTGTATGCGTTACCTAACATTTATGTTGCAGTTAAAATCAGAGATACATCAAAAATTTTAAATCAAAGTTTATGCATAAGTTTTCTTCATGAATTGAAATGATTTGTGAGGTGAGCTTTCCTCCATGATTGATAAGATTTTTATTTTTCATAATGACAATGTTAAATTTGAGCACTTCTTCAGTACACAATGCACTGATATTTATTTACTCTCATAGGTTTGGGGTTTGTCGCTGAACTTGGATTAAATTTAAACAACAAAACTGCGTAAAGAAACCTCCCACATGTTCAAGGCAATGTACGCTGTTCCTCCTGATTTTGTGTTTTTACTGATTATCTGCTCGCTCTTCCTCTCTGCCTTCAGTGCCTTCAGGCAAAATCATCATGAAATACAACTGAAACCAGGTTTTAACCTTTTTTTTCCCACAAACGTTCTGCATGTTTCTGCCTCGGCGTTGTCAAGCCGAGGGCGAGTGTCAAGTCGGTGCTGTACCGATGAATATTTGCGATTGCAGGGCAGAAGTTTGAAACAACCTCAGAACCTTCGCTTAGCGCAGTTTGGTTTCACCTTTCTCGTCTCCCAAACCTTCAACTTTTGGCTGCTGTTAAGTGAAATCCCTGAAAGTTTGAAGCGAAAGACGTCGTCTGCGTTCTGCAGCGGAGGAAAAGTTTGACGTGGGAGGAAGAACGTCGAGCTTTCAGTCGTCGTCCGTCAGCAGCTTCTGCCTGAAACGGAGCTCCTCGCGTGGGTTCAATGAGTTTTCTGTACACAGGAAGGCGGAATCTCAACGACACAAATATCACAGCTTTTTTTCTTTTTCTACTTAAAGAAGCTCCCTGTTCAGAGAGAGCAAAGAAATGTCTGATGGACTCTTTCTACAGTGTCTCTGTGCTTTTTCAGAAGATATGTAGCATTAAAATGAGCAGATAAAGACATGTACTGTAGACAAACCCATTTACTGCAAAATCCTCATCTTTTTGTTATTACCGATAATTAAGTCCTAAAAACGCCTTTATTTCATACAAGTAACAGTGCTAATGATGTGTGATTTTTCTTTCCATTAGTATTTAACTTCCTTGAGCTCATAATATGTGTGTGCATTGTTGTGTTTTTCTTTTGACATTCTTCTGTTCACAAGATTTTCCTGTCTGTACTCGGATTGCAATTATTTACCACTTTAATTGACAACATCCGTCTTTACGCTGATGATACTGCTATTTACAAGTTTAATCCAATTAAGGTTTTTGGAAGTTATTTTTACAGTCAGAGCTAACAAGAATCAAGTTATGTAAAACATCAAAACATAATTGACTTGATGGGCAGTTTGAGTTTATAGAGTGAATTGAGTTGTTGTATCTCACACTTTAATGTTGTTATGATGCCAACGTTAGATTTATGGTGAATTTGTTTTTGACTTGTACATTTCGTCAGAAGATGGCAAAACACCATGCTACAAAATTAATAATTTTTACGATTTCTGTGTGTTCTTATAAAAATGCCATGTCTGAAATTACAGAAGTGCATCAAATTCCTCAGTTTACAGTTGATAAGAGCATGTTTGAAGGCACAGTAGAACTTATTGAGACCGTCTCAAATGGCTTGATTTTCTAAATGAAATCAACAATTTCAAGGCTAAATGTCTGGTTTTTAACACGATATTTAGTAACAATTATATATATATAAAAAATACCATATTAACACCAACATTGATTTTGTGTTGCAAATTTTTAAATTTTGGTTAAGTTTTTTTGTTGTTTTTCCCCTATTCTGACTAATACTAGTTCAGTTTTTATGCTGATGACACTGTTATTTACTGTTGCACTTTTTATCCGATTTAAAGATTAAACAAGGCGTATGTTAGCTTTTGTAGTGCTTTTACTTGAAGTAATAATTATTTTTAAAAAGAATGAATTAAAATCATTAAAATCTCTAACACATAGTTTTGCCATCTGTTGTCTTTTGTTTATGTCATTTCTGGCCAGAAGACACCTGTTGCAAATAAAAACTCAATAATAATATACAGTTTCCATGTTTTGTCCCTGCAGGTTTGAATATACTATGTGCATTTTTTCATAACACTTACAGCACACATTGTCTTTCACATAAAGGTGCCATGGTGATGATGTATCTTGGAAGGAGGCGATTATTGGAAATAAAACAGTGTTTGTGCAACATAAGCAGCAACTGTGCTGGTGAAACACCGTCCTCTGAGGCCGATTTGCTGCCTTTTTTCTAGGATTTTCATCTCCTAACCTGCCCCGTGTGTCAGTGTCTTAATACCAGCCAACCTCAGCCCCTCAAATTATGCTCTCGCCGCTCAAGTCCCCAGACAGCAATGCCATTTTCTCAGAGAGCAGCAGAAGACCGAAAGCAATTTTCAGCAGCGCCTGTGCTGCATTCGTCCGAAAGAAAGTGAATGAAAAGTTTGGAACACACAAAATTAAAAACTATCTTTCACACGAAGCACATGCTTGTCTGGCTGTGAAGACATTTGTCAGCTGCTCATGCTACAGCGATCCAGTAATTTGGTGCTCAATCAAAATTTGAGGCTGGACTGTCAGGAGCTCCGGAGAGCGAGCGGTGGTGGCGGAGAACGTTTCCCCTCATGCATGTATTCTACATTATTAATGGGAACCAGTGTTTATGCAGAAAAAAAAAAACAAGAATAAAAAAAGAGGCGGCTGCAGAAAGAAAAACATTTTATTAAAAAAAAAAAAAATTAAAAACACACATTGTTTCGGGGCTAAAACACCTCTGACGAGAATTTTAAATGTGTTGCATATTTACCGTTTGCCACAACAGGTGCTGCTGCATTTCCACAATTAGCAAATACGTTTGGCTAATTGGGTTTAGCTCATTCTGTCTAATTAGACTTCTTGTTAATTTACAGTAAATGGCAGCTTTTTTTTTGTTAACTATACATCTTCATTACGTTTCCAATACTTGTCATATTTGCCTAATGAGGCGCCTCATTATGTTGTTCTGCTTAATGTTCTTTAGCAGACGGAGAGTTTGCAGGTGTTCTCAACCCAAATCTGATCCGTTTGTCTGCTGGAGTTTTGGTCCTTCCTCCATCTGTCTGTTTCCTCATGTTCACCTTTTGGTTCTGCAAAGTTCTACTTTCAGTGAGAAGTTTTTTATGATCCCAGAATGTTCTTCCTAAAGGTGTTTGGTGATGACATTGTTGGACTGACTGAGTGCTGGACGGAGACCGTTGTTCCTCTGTTATCATGAAGCACTGTAGAACATTGAGGGATCGTTTCCAGGTTCTAAAATGTGTTCCCTCAATGACATCGTCAAAATGTTCTCATAACATTCAGGCAAAATGTTCAACAAAAACGTTCTGTCATCTGGGGTCTTTATAGCAGCTTGAAAACATTTGTTAGAATCTTTGTTAAAACATTCTTGTTGAGTTCTCTCAACAACAAAGCTAAATGTTCTACCTTTAGCACATCACACTACAGGAATGTTATACCATATTCCTTTATAAAGACACATTCTGTCATATGACGTCTCGATAACATTTGGAGAACATTATGGAATGTTGCTGGAGAACAATATTTTTTTGTTATCATCTAACACTGTGGAACACTGAGGGAACGTTTTAGGGATTCTACTATGTGTTCCCTCAATAACATCTCCAGAACATCACAGGACAAATGTTCCACTTTTGTTAATAAAACACATAACAGGAACCTCTGTCATCTGACCGTTCTGTCATCTGAGGTCTTCATAACATCTCAAAAACATTTTCAGAATGTTGCATTGAGAACATCCTTCCTTTGTTGGTACGTTCTATAATGTGTTTCCTCAACAACAAGGGTAAACATTCTACCTTTAACATGTCACCCACACAGGAATGCTTTAAAACGTTCCTTTTGTCAAAAAAACTAAGAACATTCTTAAGCCAACATTTAAAAAATGCTTTACAGACGTTATCGAGGCCTCAGACAACAGAATATGTTTTATGCAAAATGTTTTATGACGTTCCTATGATGTTATATATTAAATGAGATATATAAGATAGAACATTTAGCCTCGTTGTTGAGGTTAATAATCATAGAATGTTCTTCTATAAAACATTCTCGCAATGTTTTATGATAACAAAGGTTCTCAAAACATCTCAAAAATCTTTTCCAGATGGTGTCAAGGCCTCAGATGACAGAATGTTCTGCATTTCTTCATCAATCACATTACAGGAATGTCTTTCAAGGACCTTTCTGTCATCTGAGATCTTGATATCATCTTGAAAAGATTTTCAGAATGTTGCATTGAGAACATCCTTCCATTGTTAGAACATTCTATGATTTGTTCCCTCAACAACAAGGCTAAATGTTCTACCTTTAACGTGTCACAATACAGAAATGTTATAAAATGACCCTTTCTTCAAAAACAAAGTATGGAACGTTCTTCTTGTAGACGTTCTCACAGTGTTCCATAAAATAACAAAGAAAAAACATTCTTAAACCAACATTTAATTTCTTTTCCTGATGTTATCGATGCCTCAGATAACAGAATGTTTTATGACGTTCCTGTAACGTGATATATGGATGAGGCGTATTAGTACATTTAGCCTTATTGTGGAGGCAACACATCATAAAACATTCCTCTTCGCCATTTAAATGTTGCTACTGGGGCAAATCCCGCATAGATATTCCATCGACTTCCATTGTTACGCAGATGACACCCAACTGTTTGTCATAGAACGTTCTTCTATGAGACAATCTCGCCATGTTCCATGATAACAAAGAAAGAACATTCTCAAACCAAAATCTGCCTCACATGATCTATTTATGCATTAGCTAAGATTGAACATTCTGCCTGCAGTGTTCTGGGGATGTTTTAGGATGTTCTTGAGTGCAAAGAAATATTAAACATTCTCGCAATGTTCCATGATAACACAGGTTCTCAAAACATCTTTAGAAATATTTTCCACATGGTTCTCATACAGAACATTTTATAATGTTCCTGTAACGTGACATATTAAAGATACAGAACGTTCTTCTGTAATATGTTTCCACAACGATAACAAAGTAAAGATGTTCTCAATCCATTTTGGTTCCCGTCTTATTCACTATTCACATGCTACTACTGGGGCAAATCCTGCATAGACTTTTTTTTTACGCAGATGACACCCAACTGTATGCTCTGTTAAGGTCTGGAACCACAAATGTTATGTTCTGTGTTCCTGTGGAACTGTATTCTGCAGCTGAATGACTCCAAATCAGAAGTCCCTGTTATTAGTAACTCCTCTTTCTCAGCCATAGCAGCATGAACAATATCTCCTCTCATCTGGAGTCTATATTTAATAATGTACAAAACAAAAGCGGTTGTTTTTGACTCAGAGCTGTTTTTTTGACTCCAGTAACCAAAGTTTGAAACAGCCAACCGAGATCAGGTCATTTCTTTCCCCTGCAGATTTAGAAAAAGGTCATTCATGCTCTTATCTCCTGCAGACCGAAGCACCGTAACACACTTTATTCTGTTATCAGAGAGCGAAACATGCAAAGACTGTAGTTGGTGCAGAATGCTGCTGCTGGGCTTTAAACAGGAGCTCAGATAAGTGACCACATTACATCAAACCTGGAGTTTTAGAATTAATTTTAAAGTTTTGAATGATCAGACTCAATACTCTTTCTTAAATCTCATCTTAAGACTCAAGGTTGGGATTTCTCTTTTTCTTATCTTGTTCATGTTGCATGTTTAGGATCATTTTAGTGCTTCTATATTGCCTTTATTATTATTGTAATTTGACTTTTGTTGTTATTGTGGCTTGTTTTTCCTGCCAACAGCGAATGCAAGTTTCTTATAGCCATAAACTGGTATTTTTCTGTTTGTTATCAAGTAGGTTTTGTTGCCATAAAGACAGTAGACAATAAGACGGCTTTAAAAACATAACAGGAGCAGAAACATGTTGTTTAGCTGAAACCAACTGGCCCTAGCATTTAGGTGCATCAAACAAGTCTTTGGTATACCCGTGTTTCTCTCTTCCTGCAGTTATTTTATTCGAGGTTTGTTTTGCCAGCATTTAAATTCACATTTCAAAATGTTTATGATCCAGTAAATATGACAAATCTTGTAAAAAAAAAAAAAAAAACAGATGCTGTTGAAGCTCGTGAATAAACTCTGGATCCAGTAAGAAAAAAAAGAAAAAAGACGCACCTTTGAGGTGTTCTGCCTGAACCTGTTTGCAGCTTCATATTATTAGAGCAATCGGCCTCACATGAGAAGCCGCTCCTCTCCTGGGCAATTTACTCTTGGTTTAATTTAAAATGTTATATTCAGTGTGAAATTGATAATGTGAACAACACTGAGAAAACATCAGAACCAAACTGCTCCGTTTCATGTGGTTTCTCCTTCGAGTTCTCTCGCTCTTGGTGGATATTTTGCTGTTTGAAAGTCGAGCTTTTTACGGTTCGCAGTTGCAGCTTCTTGCAAAACATCCTTTAAAAAGGGAAGTTTTACGGATTCTAAAGGGCGAATAAGGACGAGTTGGTTCACAAAGCAGCGAGCAGGGAACTTTCCCACAACATGGCCTACAGGTTCTGATTATATTTGGAAGAAAATGTTCTGATCAAATGTTAAGAGAACGTTTCAAGAGTATTTCCAGTAATATTATTTAAAAAAAACAAAAAAAGGTTTCAATGTCAACATTCAAAGGATGTTGTCAGGAACACAGATTAAGTTCTATTAAAGGAAAGGAGGAACGTTCTCAAACAGTTGTTCTCCAGATGTTATCAAGGCTTCAGATAATGAAGTGTTTTTGATAGAGAACGTTTTATAATATGCCTGTAATGTGATTTTTATTTTTTTTCCTTCTTGTTGAGGGAACACATCACAGAACATTCTCCTATTAAACCTTTCCACAATGACAACAAAGAAAGGATGTTCTCAATGCAACATTCAAAAAGCATTTCCAAGAAGTTATTGAGACCTCGGGTGACAGAACGTTCTTTATAAGACGTTCTTGTCAGCAAAGGTGAAACGTTCTATCTGCAATGGATGTTTTGGGAAAGTTCTTGAGGAGACACGATATACATTTTAAATAACAATAATGTTTCACGATGAAAAAGGCAGAACGTTATCTAACAAACATTCAAAAAATGTTTTCCATATGTCACTGAGGCGTCACATAAAGAGCGCTCTTTATAGGATGTTCCTGCACTGTGATGAATTAACAAAAGTGGAACATTCTGGTTGCAATGTTCTGAGAACATTAGGACATTCGGGTCTAACAATGTTACTGCCAAACCTTCTGGGAACTGAAAGAAAACTTCCTGTGGAAAACATCAGTAGAACTCTGCAGAGCTTTCTCAGAAGATTTATGGAGCAAAAAGGTGGCTTCCAAAAAGCTGATGTAATAAAAGAGGTCAAACATTCTGCCAGCAATGTTCTAGGGATGTTTCGAGGGCGTTTTTTTAGTGGAACCATTACAAAACGTTCTTCCATAAAAAATTCCATGATAACAAAGCTTCGCAAAATGTTGGTTTCAATTACAAAGTATTTTCCTGATGGTATGGAGGCTTCAGATGACAGAATGTTTTTCATGCAGAACATTTTCTAACGTTCCTGTTAAAACAAGAAAAACTGAAAACAGCAAAATCTCAGCACATTAAAACCTACAATCTGCTCGTACAGAACAGAAAAAGAAGATTGAGCTGATAGGAAGCGGTTTGAATCTCCATCGATGAACCTGCTCATAGAGCAGAATCTGGTTTCTTTGATGTGCTTTTAATTTTTGTTTTTCTTCAATCAGGTTCTCCGTCCAAATCAGCCGTCATTTGCATAGCTGTCACTCGGTATCTGAGAGGCTCCAGGTTTGCTGCAGGGTCTCCTCGGCTTGTCGGTGGGCTCGTGGGCTGAGGCCGTCCTCCGGCTGTCGGTTCCAATGAGATGAATGTGAAGTGATTCCTTGAGCGATGCTGACTGCTGCACCTCGCTCATATCTTATCCATGCAAACAGATGCTCGTTAGCCACAGGGGGATTTCGCTCCGACAAAAACAACACGAGGACGCGAGGTGCGAGCGGCGAGAATCGCACCAGCTTTGAAAACCCGGCGGAGATGCATATTGCATAGAATTGGACACAGAACACGTTCCAAACACTCTTTGGTGCAAGGTTCAATATCCCGAGTGCTTTCCGGCGGTGTCATTAAATTGTATGCATTTTTAAACCGGATTGCACCAGTGGGCTCGGCGGCTTTAACCTTCATACGAGACGAGGAGGCCTCTTAAAATTTCTATGAAGCCCTCTGATGTGTAACATGCACCATTTAGGCTGGAGACAGAGGAGGATTTTCAGAGTGCAGAGAACATTTTTGTGAAGCCTCTTTCTCTCTCTCTCTCTCTCTTTAGCTCTGTGTAATGTGGAGCTTTTCACATTTTCCAGGCAGAGTGTGTCTCGGCGGACAAGAGAGCCGTCTGGGAACGCAGGATGCATAATCCCTTTAGCTCAGGTAAAACTGGAATGTTTCCTCTTGGCACGCTCGCTCTGGGAAGTTTTACAGAAACGAAAATAGTTTATTTATTTATTTATTTATTAGCTTATTTATTTAAGGAGCAGCAGAGGAGGCAAAGATAGTGGGTGTGATGGAAAGGACAGATGCTCGCTGACGGAGTTTGGCTCAAATTTGCATCGAGAAACTGTTTTTCTCCGACGTGATGCAAAATACTGTTGTCTAACTGTCTGCATCTAGATTGAACTAAAAGATGAGAACCTGCTTCATATGAGGCACCTTTATCGGGTCGTGACTTTTGAAGTTTTCCAAGGACCTTCTTCAGATATCTTCTGCTGCCCGTAAGGACTTTTGCGATGATGATGATGATCCTCAGGGTTGTTATCTGGACATGTCTGCCAGCACCAGCCTCCATTTGGCAACCAAAGAGCCTCATCTTTCGTCCAACATGGTGAGAATCTCCCGAAGACAAGAGTCCTACGACCTTGTAACTGGTTTGGTGGATGATTTTCCCGTGAAATGGTTCTTCAGACTGCGTTTACGCCCAACGACGGTCCAATCACAGCACTGGAAGGTGAGCCGGACCACATTTGGCAGTCGTCTGGCTCATCGACTAACATTCAGATTGAGTCAAGTGTGCGTTGAGATAGACAGATAGGCACATTAATCATCTCCTTGGGGAAATTCAAGATGTCCAGTAGCTCACGCGTGTTAAACTTAAGAAAAAATAAGGAAATCAATGTGCAATGAATGTGCAAAGCGTCCTGGCTGGAGACACAAGGTGCAAAATTGTAGGTAGAAAAATAGGAAATTAAAAGTTAAGTGTATACGAGGGTGATTGGGTTATTGCAATAAAAGGTTGTTCTTCTTTGTTCCATCTAGTAACAGATTCCATGCTATTGCAAAATCTACATATAGTCGGAAGTGTTATCAGTATTTACGCAAATACAGGTGCTCAAAAAATATTGATGAAAACCTCACTTTTATTACAGATGAACTTGGGCTCAAGTGACATCAGGGCCGATATCTATGCATATATATTATGATTAATATTTGGAACCAGTATATTTGCAATCAAAATCAAAATCCAGCATAAAACTTTATTTTTTGCAGATTTTCAATAAAAAGACAACTTTTAACATTTACCCTTCAGTCCTAATTTTCTTTTACACATGACATTGCTGTGGACAGACATTGGTTTTATCTGCAATTTAAATCATTGCAATGACACAATTATTTGGAAAACAGTGAATCTGACAATCAGTGCGTCCCTTCCATCCGTCCATGATCTATACACAGGGCTACACTTAGAAACAGACAACCAAGTACACTCACATTCACACCTACAGACAATTTAGAATCACCAATTAACCTCAACATGTTTTTGGACTTGTGGGAGGAAGCTGGAGAACCCGGAGAGAACCCACGCTGCACGGGGAGAACATGCAAACTCCATGCAGAAAGATCCCAGTGCCCCCACCGGGACGCTAACCGGCGAGCTTCTTGCTGCGAGGCAACAGTGCTACCAACTGTGCCACCTTGCAGCTCAGTGCATCCCTCTACAGCGTTATTAGAACATCTGTTGTCCAGAATAGGATCTGAAGCATCTTCTAATCTGGACTCTGTGCTCAACAAAAACATTTGGTTCTTTGTGTTTCTGCACCAGAACGACTCCCCACAAAGAAGTCAAACTGTCCGACGGTTTTCTGCTTTCGAACTCCCACAGAGAAGAAAACACAAAGACGGAGAATCCCCAGTTGCCGCTTTGGCTTCACGGTAGTCGGTTTATTGATCACAGATTCCCGCTGCTGACAACGTGACAAACTCCCAGGACCTGGAGTGTCTGCACGACGACTTCCTCGAGACGTCCTGTTAAAGACGTAACAAAGCCAATTATATAATGCTGCATTGTTGCCCACTTTAGGTCAGGGTTTATCAGCTTGAATTAGGATTAATCACATTTCTATCTAGCGTTTTATCAACACATCTTTACTCTTCCACTACTTTTGACTTATTTTCGTAAAGTCTAACTTTTTTCCTGCTTGTTTTCAGGTTTCAAACGACACTTTGCAAATAAAGTGAACCTAGATCAATATTTTCAGGTCAGTTGTTGCTCAGCAATGTTTAAATGACATTTTAGGAATATTTTCATCTTCAAAAATGCTCCTATAAAATCAGTAGAATGTTTTAGTGTCAACATTTGGAAGATGCTGTTAGCATTAGAGGTTATGGTCAACGATAAAGAAAGAACGTTCTCAAAACATATGTAAAAAAAATGTTTTCCGGTTGTTATCAAGGCCTCAGTTGCTTTTTATAAGATGTTCCTATTCTGTGATATATTAAAAAAAATGGAACGTTCTGTCTGAAATGTTATGAGGATGTTTTGGGGATGTTCTTGATCGAACACATTCTTCTACAAAACATTTTCACAATGTTCCATAAGAGCAAAGGAAGAATGTTCTTAAACCAACATTCGAAAAATGTTTTCCAGATGTTGTCAAGACCTCAGAAGATGGAACGTTCTTCATACACAATGTTTCCTGACGTTCCTGTAATGTGACGCATCAAAGGTAGAACATTTTCCCATTTGCTGAGGGAGCACACGACAGAACATTCTTCCATAAGACATTTCTACAATGAGAACAAAGAAATAATGTTCAGAAAACGTGACAGCATCGAGACCTCAGATGATGGAACACGTTCCTGTACTGCTATACATATTTAAAAAAGCAGAACATTCAATATTCTACAATGTTCTGAGGATGTTTTGGGATGTTCTTGAGGCAACACGTTCTTCTATAAAACATTCTCACAATGTTCCATAAGAGCAAAGGTAGAACGTTCTTAAACCAACATTAAAAAATTGTTTTCCAGATGTTGTCAAGACCTGAGATGATGGAAGACGTTCCTGTGTTGTGGTCTTTATTCATGAAGGCGGAACATTCTACTGCAATGTTCTTGGGATGTTTTGGAGATGTTGTTGAGGAAACACATCCCCACAACGTTCCACAATTATACTTAACAGCAAAGGATGATCTTGTCAGTTTTGAGAGTGTTGGGGCAGAAGGGTCTAACGGTGCACAATGTTCTGCAGTGTTACACACTAACATGGAAGAACGTTCTCCGTGCAACATTCAGTTTTGAGAAAAAAAACAATGTCATCACCAAACACTCTCGGAATAACTTTAGTTAGGAAGAACATTCTGGGAATGAAAGGAAAACTTCTGGTTGAAAATGCAAATAGAACGTTGTGGAACTTTCTCAGAACATTATTGGGGTAAATAAATATCACTGGGAGGCGTTAGAACCAGAATTTTTGAAGGTGTGCTAGTGGTTCCATCCTGCTCAGATGAAGATGTTTGGCGCTGAAGATGACTTTTATTCAACTAAGGAGGCACCAGGTGTGAGAACAGCAACTCAGAGGAGTATTATACGCGACGTATTCCAGCAGAGCAAGGTTCTAATACCCTTCCCCGGGTAGATAAAGGTTAAAAGAACTGTGAAGCTGGCAGCTGCTGGCCAGTGGATCCTGAACATGTCCAACGCGCCCGGAGCGAATAGAACAAGCTCTCAGAAATCCCCAGACTGTGAAATTACCATCAGCGAATGTGGCTTAGCAATTTAATTCTGTCATCTCCACTCAGTCAAGGAAGCACATCTGCTTTCAGCAATATTACTGTGTCTCTTCACCACCAGACCGGAAGCCAGGGTTCCCCCAAGTCCACGTTTTAAGACCTGGTTCAATTTTTCATTACAGAAACTTGGGAATCACTTAAAAGTTGGTAAAAGGAAAAAAAATAAATAAAAAGCACATTGGTCACTGTGTATCAAGCTAATATGTGTAATTTAGCAGGAATTGCAAAACAAAATGTAAAATGTCTGCAAGGAATATAAATAGCAGATTATGTCATGCAACGGAAGCCAATGGTTTTGAAAGTTACAGATAAATGTAAACACATAAATGTTGAATACATTAAATGTAATACAGACTTGACTGTTTGGTAAAAAAGCAGTTTGCCTCAGAAGTTTAGGACAAAACCTTAAATGTTTAGTTCATTTCTTCAGGAATCAGCAGATTCACACCAACATTTAACAAGTGTGCTGAATACATTTTCTTCTCCAATAAACGTTTGTAAAACTGACTTCAAAACCAGCATTTTTACAAGCAGACTTCCTTCCATACTTTATAGGTGTCTTCCTGTTTCTTGGTACGTATACCTACCAACTGTCAAATGTGTGTAATTTAAGCAGCAACTGCAAATGAAATCGTTGAATAAATTCTTTATCCTTAAGCAAAAATGCAGTTTGACTCTGACATTTATGAGAAAACCTGAAAGATACTGTTTATGTCTTCAGGATTTAACCTTTTATCGTTCTTCGAAAGCAGCATTTTTACATGCAGACTTCTTTTTCACTCCATACTTTATAGGTGTCTTCCTGTTTCTCGGTACGTTTACCTACCAACTGTCATATACGTGCAGTTAAGGCAGCAGTTGCAAATGAAAGCTTTGTAAATTCTCTGTAAGGAATATAAATAGCAGATTAAGTCATGCAACAGAAGGAAATGCTTCTCCTTTATGTCTTCATGTCAACATCAACCTCTAATATATTGTTCATCTTTTCACGACTCAGCAGTATACATTCATTAAAACATACCGAGATCTAACAAGTGTTCTGAATGCATTTTCTTCTCCATTAAAAGACTCCTTCAAAACCAACATCTTTATATGCAGACTTCCTGTCCCCTCCATGTTTTATAGGCGTCTTCCTGTTTCTCGGTACCTACAACTGTCAATCAGAAGAGCAAACTGAAGAAAGTGAAACTAAAACGTACTTTTTTGGGGGGAGTTTAGTTTTTAGAATATTTAGACTCAACGTGTGTTTGTATCTACAGGAGGAGCCGCGGGGGTCGGCTTAGATTCATGTAAATTACATCTTCTTGCACCAGTAAATAAATAAATCAATAACCCACTGTTTATAGAATCGCTCTTGCAGCATAACACACTTCCCCCAAACTCCATCTGTTTGCTCAGTATGCTCCAGTCATTATTTCTGCCAAAGTACGGCTAAATATGCTAATGGAGGCAGAGCAAATTTGAATCTGCTTACTTCCACTCGTAAGTGATTTTTTTTTTCTCTCTCGATAATCTTGAGATTCCTTCAGATTCATGTGCTTTGTTGGGTCTCGACTCTCAGGTTGGGAAACATGTGAGGACATTAGTCTGATTTTTTTAGGAATTTTTTCATTTTAATAATTAAGACAAAGCAAGTGAACAGCAGTCATGAGATTTGCTTTTAATTAACGCTATATTGTCAGAAA
This sequence comes from Stegastes partitus, assembly GCF_000690725.1. NCBI lineage: Eukaryota > Metazoa > Chordata > Actinopteri > Pomacentridae > Stegastes > Stegastes partitus. The sequence goes on along the minus strand of NW_007578067.1, from coordinate 6,210 downwards.
ACCAGATGCAAAAATGTGGATTTATTTAAGAGCTGATGTCAAGAGAAGGTCAAGAGTATGGAAGCAGTCATTTATTTCAACCAAGCAAAAATGTACTAATTAGATTCCTGCTCTCTGGAAGGAGCTAATCACCGAAAGCAACATGTTTGTTTGAGAGGAGCGGCTGCACACATGCGATAGAACGTTTTATTAATTCAAACGTAGCCTGTAGTTGTTGTTTACGTCACAGGTTCTGCTTTAAATGCGACACACGGCAGCTTTCCTTCTCTAATCGCGACTTAACAAGTAAAGACAAGCGGAGGGTCAAGACCTGCGCTGACCCTCGTTTGGATCTAATGAGGAGCATCTGTGAACCAGCCTTGGGGTTTCTTTTTTTTTTTTAAGTCAAACCCCGGGAAGGATATGATATAGCCGCTTACTACACTGGCACCCCGCCTGCCATCTCCATAATAGATGTCTGCAGCCTCCAGCATGGAATTAAATTAACTAAAATCTGAGACCTACAGGCGGCGTCACCTCGACTCACCCGCCGTGGAAAAGCAGAACCGAGAGGAGGACGCCGGCTGCAGCTTATTGTGCTTCTGACAGCTCAGAGTGTGTAGGAGGGAGGAGAGAAATTACTCCAACTATCACTTTAAAGTTGATGATTTAATCCGGAGAGGTTTACAGTGAGAATATTGTTTGGTTTTTCGCTCAGTCTGTTCATATTACATCCCAGAATAAATGAAAAATGCAGCACAATCCACACACATACGAGTTTTGAGCATCATACACTTAATTTCTTTCTTTCTGGCAAACTTTTATGCATCGATTTATGTCTTTTTGCATCAGTTCATGGTGGAAAGAACTTTATTTACACTCACAGTAACTACTAAATAGCTATTCCACTGTTTTCATGTACTTGCACATACCTTTTTTCCTTTCTGCTTCATGTTTTTATTTTATATTTGCACATTTCTTACTGTACTCTTAAAATAATTCTATTCTGTTTTAAGATGAGCACAAAATAAAAAAGTACATAGATGAAATACAACTCAAGGAACCAATTCCCAACACTTAAACATTGTATTTACGGTCCGAGGACCCCTTCTTGCTCCTTCGGGCAACGACCCTGTTGTTCCTGCTTCGTTTCTTTCTTTCTTTCTTATTATTATCTCCCTAACCAACGCGAAAACCTTAATTAGACCCCCTAAACACGCTCAAAAACTCACCAAAATTGGCACGCACCTCCGACTCTCTATTTGATAAAATGAAAAAAATCACCCAAAATGGGTTCTCTAGCGCCCCCTAGGTACAAAAAACTCACTAAAATGGCCCTAGCATCCAGTAGGAATGTTGTACAGAGATCAAGCCAACACCAAAACGTTCGTCTCAATGAGACCCACAAATCTCGTGCCCCTGACCTATCTCCAACAGGAAGTCAGCAATTTGCCTTTCAAAGTAAAAAAACTGATTAAAAACACTTTTTTGAAAAAAAATAATCTTTTTATTCGATGGTTACTTTCTGGTATGTTGTATTTGTTTGGAGGTCAAATACAGATATTTGCTGTGTAGCCGTGTTACCAGGCTATTAATTAAACTACTAACTATGACCACATGATTATATCAATAGCAAGGTTGAAGCTCTACATGGTAGAGTTTGGCAGCATTCACTCTGAAGGGACATTAACTAGACCAGCAGATACACATAAAACATGTGTAAAAGGAAACACAGTGTCTTTATGGACCTTTGCTTCTTTGATGCTAAATCTTTCTGAACAAACCACTGTTGTTTTCTTTTGAATTTCTGTATGGAGCAGTGAGAGCGCAAAATGCCACAAATAAATCAACAAAAGAACAAAAAAATAAAAGTAGAAACAAAAAGAAGAATAAGTGAAATAAAAAATAAATAACGTCGCAAAATAAAGCGATATTAATCAAAAATGAATCCATAAAGAAAAGAAGCGAGAACCCGTCCATCGCCGCTTGTGGCTTTAATTTAACTTTGCAGTACCTTCCTCAGAACATTTTTTAAAACCAAAAAACAACAAACCAGAACATCCTTTGTTCTGAGGATGTTGTTGAGGCAACAGAACAATCTTCCGTAAAACATTCTCACAATGTTCTATGATAACAAATTAGGAACGTTCTCAAACCAATATTCAAAAAATGTTATTAAGGCCTCAGATGACAGAATGTTATTGTACAGGGCATTTTATAATGTTCCTGTAATGTTATATATTAAAGGTAGAACATTTTCCCATTTTCTGAGGGAACACATTATAGAACGTTCTATTAAATGTTTCCACAATGATAAAAAAGGAAAGGGTGCTCTCAATACAACATTCAGAAAACTCTCCAGATGACAGAACGTTCCTTGTAAAACGTTCCTGTACTGCTATTTAAAAACAAAGGTGGAACATTTTTCCAGCAATCTTCTGAGGACATTTTGAGGATGTTGTCGAGGAGCACACAATAGAACATTCACCTGTAAAACATTCTCACAATGTTCCATGGAAACAAACAAAGAAAAAGAAAAGTTTTCAAGATGTTCTCAAGACCTTAGATGACAGAACGTTCTTTATGATACAGCCCTGTACTCCATCACATTTAAAAAGGTGGAACATTCTGGCTGCAATGTTATGAGGGTGTTTTGAGGGAACATGTTGTAGAAACAAGGTTACATGATAACAACGGAAGAACGTTCTCAGTCCTAGATTCAACTTTGAGAACATAGTGGTCCAACAATGTCACCGTCAAACATTTTTAGAACATCTTCAATTATCCTACCTTCAAGAAGAACACAGTGGGAACTAAAAGAAAACTTCCTGCTGAAAAAAAACATTAGTGGAACTTTCTCAGAATGTTTTAGAACAGAATAATTCTTGCTGGGAAGTTGTATGGCATTGTTGAATGTTCCTCTAACAAAGGAAGAATGTTCTCAATAGATCGTTCAAAAAACATTTTCCACATGTTCTCAAGGCGCCGGATGACAGAACGTTCCTCGTGAGACGTTCCTGTGCTCTGATATATTTGCAAAGGTGGAACATTCTGGCTGTGATTTTGGGGATGTTGTTGAGGAAGCAAATGATAGAATCTATAAAATGTTCCCACAATGTTACACGTTAACAATAGAAGAACGTTCTAAGTACAACATTCAATTTTGAGACAGTCCAACAATATTATCATCAAACATTTTTAGAACATCTTTAGTTGTATTTCATTGAGGAAGAACATTCTGGGAATTAAGGTGAAACTGAAAACGTTAGTAGAACTTTGCAGAACCTTCTCAGAATGTGTTTGGAACAAAGAATAAAGGCTGCTAACTGAGGAATCACAATCAGAAACAGGTGAGTGGACCGCAGTCACGCAGGTGGAGGAAGCGAGGAAAACTTTATTCTTAAATGAAAGTAAAAAGCAGTTTTGCTCCAGATTGTAGATTAGTCGGTTCCCTGAAGCAGATTTTGCAGCAAACATCTCTGACAGCACCAGAAACACTCCCCCGTCGATTCACGTACAAACTCAACATGTTATTAAGAAAAGAAGCATCTGTTTACTCCAGCGTGAGTCATATGCAGCAACTCAGAGAAAAGTTTATTTTCTTATTGGGCTCCTGTAATAACCTCAAAGGACGCCGGTTCTTCTGCTGCTACGACTGTTTTCCAGGGATTTCCTGCTTTTTTAACGCTGCTATTGGCAAACTACAAAGCAGAAGACAATGCGGGAGGAATTTAATTTGATCAGATCCTGGAGCTGATGATGAGTTTTCCTCGCAGTGGAGCGGCGCTGCCCTATAAATGGAATATTAAATTATATTCCTCTGCACCGGCTCCACTGGGCTCTAATATGCAGATGTGGGATGCAGGAGATGAGCCGGCTGATTTGGAGCGAGCTCAGGTGGAGAACCTCTGGAGACGCTCCGGGCCTTTGAAAATACTTCCACTCTTTCACTTTGCATCACTTATGGGAGCGCGTTGGCGCTCGGCATGCGTGAATCGATGGCGAGGGAAGGCCGGCATGTGGATACACTTGAAATGCTAATTTAAACAGCATTTGTACTGTGCTGGCAGCTCTGGAATTAAAAGGTCAAACCAGTTTCTTTGGGTGTTTCAGGCCAGTTGCAATGAGGAGGGGACCTGGTTCTGGTTTTTAGCCAGCAAAGGAAATGTGTGCATTAGGAATGTCATGTTTCCTTTGCTTTTAAAGCGACATTATTAAATAAATAAATAAAAATTTAAAAATAATAAGAAAATAACAAACAAATTGAAACAAAAAAAATATAATAAATAATAGCTAAAAAAATATATATATATATATATTTTTAATCATTTTGTTTATTTGTCTTTATATTTCTACTTTATTAGCCTTTTCTTTTATGGATTCATTTTTATTTTTATTTTTTTTTATTGCCACATTATTTATTTTTTATTTCATTTATTATTGTTTTTATTTCCACTTTTATTTTATCATTCTTTTACTGATTTATTTTTGTAATTTGGTACTCTCACAACTCCATGAGATACAACTGAACAAAACAAAGGGGAAAACTTGGGAGTGATTGTGTGAAAGTTTAGCAGAAACTGCATGTATTTCATCCTTCTTTCAGATAAGATAACATAAGATAAGATAAGATATGCCTTTATTTATCTCACAGTGGATAAATTCACATTGTTGTCGCAGCATTACACAGAGATACACAGAAAAATGTACATATAAATATAAGAAATAGCGCAAACAAGTATAAAAGTTCACATAAAAGGAGAATAGTGCAAACAGAATATGAGAATGGGCTTCTGAATGGGGATACATAGAAAAGATATATATTATTTATAAATAATATATAAATAACAATAATAAGCAGTCTTCTGTGATGAGGCTTATTGGTAATACGCCGATTAAATGAAGCTGTTGGTCGCGAGTTTGGATCTAAACGTCGGATATTTGCAAGAAAAAGTCAAGAAACAAACATTTGTCCTCTTGATCTAAAATTGTGAAATGCGCTCCGTCAACACTCACTTGTTGGTAGAAAGTCCAGAATATGACATTTTTTCTCTCTCTGTTCGGTTTCATATCAGTTTTCCTTCTGAAACTTTTCATTTTCATCATATTTTGAAGGTTTATTCTCCACCTGTGGATGACGTCGAGGTCGAACGCATTCAGATTAACATCATAAACTGCATTAAACGTGTAGCTCTGCTGCTTCTGAGAATTCTTCAAATAACAGGAATAAAGTCGTTTCTTACTACCGTGTCTGAATATTTATCAGTGTTTTAACTTGAAGTTTGAGAGGAACAAGTTTGATCAGATGCTAACATTTTTACATTCTGCTCTGTCATGATTAAAACCAGAACATTTGAATGAATCTGTGATGTTTCTGTGACGCGCTGCGTCGACTGAAGGCTGCTGGAAACCTTCAGCTCTGCTACCGACACCGTCCACATAAAGTGCAACTTTATCTTGAATACAACAGCGTCTGTCCTTTTAAACTTAGGCGCAGGACGGCCTGCTCAAACCAAAAGACGTCTTTAAACAAATAACCTGCATTTGCACAATTCTGCTGGTAGCTGCTGGGATTTTAAAATAATGTAAAGTTATGACGTCTGATCTCACAGTCAGAAGTGGTTCCATTTTTGTGCCACTTGGAGGTTTCAGTTGCTCTCTTTAAATCAGTTTGCCTGTTAATACTCTGCTCTCATTAGCCTGACCATCGCCGCCGTCCAATTTATCTGTAGTTTGATTAACGTATAAGTGACCTGAAGCTGAGCTGCGTTGCCTAGCGACAGCGGGATGCTTCTCCAGGCGGACGACGGATCGATGCAACGGGGATCAGAGCGAAGGGACGAGAGTGATTCTGAGACAACTGCCAGCAGCCGGTCGGTTTCACACGAACTTCCACGACGGGAAACGTTCGGCTGCTCAGTTCGAGCAAACCTCAGTTTCTCAGAGATCTGGTCGCAGCGTGGAGGCGATGGTGGAGATTTCACGTTTTATGTTTTTTATGTCGACACAAACTCTCATATACACACAGGCTGCACCAGAGATGAACACTGATAGAGGAAAAAAACAAAGTGTGTGACTTCAAATAGAATTATTTTAAAATATAAGAAGTATGAAAAAGTAAAGAAGGATACAGGATTTAAAAAGAGAGCGAGTCCATAGACAGCAAGTCCTACAAGACAAACGAACGACTAGTACTAGAAACTGATAGAAACATCTGAGTGTGCAGGAACG
>NW_007578066.1:491310-525070 GCF_000690725.1 Stegastes partitus | reverse complement strand
AACCACCGATCCACCTTGCACCCCCACAGAAACAATATTATTGTTCATAAAAACAAAAAGAACATAAGATTTCAAATCTGTGTTCAAAATTCCAATTCTGAAGCAATAACCCAATATGAACAATATGAACAATCAAAAACTAAACTAAGAGACAGCTCTCAATTTGTGAAGTTATCAAAAAATAAATAATAATAAAATAAAATAATTTAAAAAAAACAGATGAAAGTTTCAAACCGATTCCTTTTTTTATTCATTTTGATAGTGTGCCGCTGGATTAAAAAAAAAAAAAAACACAAAGCATTACACAGGCCTTGTGATGTACTCTAAATCCTTTGACTGAAAATCTTCAAACACACCATTCCTGTGCAAATGGTCACATAACTGATTTGGAAAAGCTTTTTCAAGGAACTTAGAAATAAAGGGGAGGGTGGATGTAAGACTATAGTTGGCTAAAGCATCCACATGAAGAGTCGGCTTTTGAAGTGATGCTTTATTAAAGTGACCTTAAATGCCTGTGATAAGTAGTAGTAATACATATCAATTAATCAGATTTAATGTGAAAGTGTTAATTAGGAGAAGGCAGTCTAGTTGGGGTGAGGTATAAAACTATGGCAATGGTTTAGATTAAACAATTGTTGAAGTAAATTATAAGAGAAGTAGTCAAAATAATTATAATTGCAGTTCTAAAGAAACTCATTAAGTCATTATTGGTGCGAACTGAAGAAATACACAGGTGGACAAAATTGTTGGTACCTCTCAGTTAATGAAAGAAAAACCCACAACAGTCACAGAAATAACTTAAATCTGACAAAAGTAATAATAAATAAAAATGCTATGAAAATTAACCAATAAAAACCAGACATTGCTTTTGAACCGTGGTTCAACAGAATTATTTAAAAAAATAAAGTCATGAAACAGGCCTGAGCAAAAATGATGGTACCCCGAGAAAAGAGTAAATGTTTATTTTCTTATTGTTGCTGGTTTAGTGCACTTTAACTGCAACTTTAGCTGTAGATGTAGTGTGTCCAGTAAATTCCAGAAGTTGGGGGAGTTTATTTCTGTGTGTCCTGAGTAGAGAAGAGAGTTAGCATCCAGTAAATATTAACTTTAATGTGAATTAGCGATGCTAACCGAGCTAGCTGACAGTCATAGCCTGGTTAAAATTAAACGTAGCAGCATCAAGCTAATGATGTGTGTGTTGTGTTTCATGTAATCAGGCTGAAGTGTGTTGCATTAATGGCATGTGGTACACTGAGTTAATAAAACTGTCCGTGGAGAGGCTGGTTCATGGTGATGCAACGTTTTGGAAACGTAAATGTGATTAAAACAGTAACGTTAAGGTTCTATCAGTAGTCCTGAATATCTGCTGTCTGATGTTAAACCGGATAAAACTGTTCATCTACACTGTGATCTTTAAGTGCTTGGAAAACTATGCATTCCACATCATGGCTGGAAGGAAATACACAAACAGTGAGACAAAGATCTACAAGGTTCTTTTATTCCAACTGCTAAAACATATGAGAGTGAACTTAGCAGGATATGACTGTAGCACAACAGAAAGTGTGATGTTTTTGACATATTTTTTAATTGTAAGAAAATGCTTGTTTCCCTGGATGAGACCAAAGAACATCTTACTGCTGTAGAAGGACAATAAAGTTGATTCTTTTTATTCCAAAGTATGATAATGTGATTAATACAGAAAAAGGGAAACCAACACTCTGATTACATGAGCTCCTCAGTTATCTGACAAAGCACTGTAGTAGAGAAACAGTCTGCTGGACTGATTTACATTAAATAACAGAAAGTAAATGTGACTCATCTTTGTGGTTCAGTGTGATGCTCATGTCATGGTGATCAGACCTCAGCAACTTCACTGTTTCTGAAAGAGAAGGAGTCATTTCAGCAGATGTTTGTCTCAGTGAAATGAACAGAAGCTGCTAAAAACCAGAGAACAGAGACATGAAGTTAACTGAGCTTCATCAATTGAACTGATAGATTAATATCAATCAGTAACAGTGTTCTGTGGTGTAACGTTAGCTTGGTTTAGTTTCTACTGATCATTACTATCTGCCATGAGACAACTGCAGTTAACAGACTAATAACTTCATTGATCCGTTATGATTGATCAATTGTGACCTACAGGTAACTAGTCACAGACAACAGGTAACTAATTTATGACGCAGACAAACCTGATGTAGCATCAGCGTTAACTCGTCAGGAAACATAACCTTAAATTTACAGGACAACTTTTAAACACGATGTCAGATCCTGTTTCACCATCAGAAGCTCCATTCTGATGTTAACTTACAGTAACTTCAGCTACAGCAACGCAGGTCGCTGTTTTTAAATGTAATATCGTCCAGGTATGGACATGAAAACAAGTTATGAAGATGACTTTAACACTGACCTGTAGGGTTTAGCTCCACTTTTGGAAGCTAATGTTGTTAGCAGCAGCTTCGGTAAACACAGCAGAAGCTGATAAATGTGAGTGGGCAGAGAATCCTCAGCTCTCAGTCCGTCTGACCAATCACTGCTCTCCAGCTCCGCCCACTTACACTTTCTTTTTTTGCGTCACTGCCTTAATTTTCTCAGTGTAGAAACCAATGGGTGACATCACGATCTATGGGTTTAAAAGGCACATTTGTTACTTTAACCGGACTAGCCTCCCTTTTCAAAGGGAGCCTGCATCAACAGGATGCTCACTGTGTGAGAGTCAACATGACGTAGCTGCACCCCCCCACATTTTGTTGTTGAGCGGACAAAAGAGGGTTTTGAGGAAAAAAAACATCCAACCTTTCATACTCTTTCATGTCAGCATGAAAACTGATTTCTCGAAAAATAATGACATAAATCTAGTATTTACCATCTTTAAAATGACTCACCTAATTCTACGTAGGTGCAGCCAATTGGTGCCAGAAGTCACACAGTTGGTAAAACGGAGATCATCTGAGTTCAGTGAATAAACGATGATGTTCGGAAATCATGTCATTCAAGCCTGTACTGTTAAAAAGCTCGTCCACAAGTTATAATAGTTGCTGTTAAAAACTCTCCATTTCTATTGTCCATTGTGCTCTTCTTCACTGAGCTTTCCCATAAGATTTATACATTCATGATTGTTTTTTTTCCTCTACTCAAGCTTGACTAGTGTTTTTTTTAAATTACATTGTTTTGTTGTGCCTTCTTTGTCTGCAAGCAGAATTAGTGCCACGTACGGCTTATGTTGATGAACCAATTCTCACATGATGTGCATAAATTCATCAGATATTCTGAAAATTTGTTTAAACTTTCATAGATTTGGATGGAAACCCAGCTATTATGTCTACATCTACATGAATGTGCAACAATGTACAAGGTATCACGAACCTCATTTTGAGGATGGGGTCTGTCGACTAGACAAAACAAGAATTTAAATTTACATTTTCAGTTTTACCTATCACTGACTGAGTCATTTCCAAGCAGGTATTAGAAGATTTACTTTTGTAAAAGACTTTTAGATCTGAATATTGTCTTTTCCACTTTACTTGTGTGTAGGAGATGATAAAATTGGAGACCTGCTCCTAGGAAAACAGTTGCTCAGGACTATTAGAGATCCAAAAACCCCACAGGGACCCTTTAACCTTTACAGTTCTTAGAAAGGCAATATGTCTTTCTGATCCCCTCCATGCAGCCATATGCACATGGGCAGGGGTGAAGTGTGATCAACACCACTGCCTGTCTAATTGTCTCATTGACTTTTGAACACTTAGATATAAGTTTTACAACTTTTGCACAATGGACAACACTCCTCCTCCACTCTCCCTCCTCCGGTTTGCCAAGACTGGCCGCTCAGCGATACAGCAGTTATCCGTCCTTAGCCCCTCCACTCTGCAGCCAACAGCAGCACATCAACACAGCTCCTGTTTAGAGAGCTGACAGCCTCACAGTCATGCAGGTGACAGCCAGTACCCACTTTAACCACACACATCTTTTCATTACATGCCATTACTGTCACCTAGCAACCTCTTATGTGTGTGTGTGTGTATATCTGTGTGTGTGTATGTGTGTGTGTTTGTGTGTGCGTGTGTGTGTGTGCATTACTGTCACTTAGCAATCAGCCATCATCCTTTCATAGCATCTCCTATGGAAATGTTTTGCAGTATGCCAGTGAATAATAGACAGCTAGAGCTCCTAAACAGGGACACTTAATGAAGACACAGTCCCTGACACAGCTGCTCACACTGGCACTGATGGACTCAGGTTTGAATGATAGCATGGTTGTTATGTAGATAGGCAGCCAGAGCTTTCCTTACAATAGGTTTATGCTCAAGCAATTCCGTTATGCATCTGTGACCACGTTCTGATGCTAAAAGGGTAAATCCACACTAAAAGAGCTCCACTGTGAAAAAAACAGCTGTTGGGATTGTCTCGTTCTTTCATGGGTGCACAAGGTTGTTAAATTGCAATCAAAGGAAGTTGAACAATAAAAGCTGACAAAATAGAACATTTAGAACAACATAGAACGTAATCTGCTGGCCTTAGAATTTAGGTAAAGCAAGTGGTGATGCCATTCCATAGAAAACCAATAAAAAGTGCATGTGAGTGAATGCAAGCAGACAAGAATTTGCAAATTGAGGCAAAGACACAACATACACAGGCACATGAATGTTTATTGATTCTTTGTGATGAATGTACAAACACAAGATGGTAAAGCAGAGAAGCTGGAGGATAATGTCTGGTAAATGGAATAATCTGTACACAGGTATATGCAGTTGTTAGCGGTTACGTTTGAGCAGCAACTGGTTGTAGCAAATGAACACAGACAGAATGATTCTGCAGATATCCATTCCATTTAATGGACTGACAATGTCCCAACCTAATTCTCTATCTGCATTCAGTGCTGAAAAGCAAATCCTAACTGCAGATCTATGATGAGACACGAACTCTGGTCTTACAAATCTGTTACACTCATCCATCACCACAATCTCCACTCTCTAAAACAAGCTCTATACACCTTTCAACTGTTTGCATGATTGTTGGTAGCTTCTGAAACCACTTTTCCCGGAAAACTTTCTGAAACCGACAAATTGACATTCACCACCACTGAGAGATGGGCCAATGAAAGAATAGTGGGTGTGTATTAAGCAAAGTGGGTAGTTCTGCCTCAGCACATGTAAATTATTTTTGACATACTGATTATTAATATTCAAATAATTCTAAGTAATAATACTAACTGACCCTTATGCTGTATTCAAACAGAAATTTCTTTCAGCATAAAAGGGATGAACTGAAACATGTTTGTCCTATCGTCCCCCAGGAACTGTCTATCTTGCACTCACAGTCAGTAAATCACTAAAACCGTTTTATTCCTGCAAATGTCCAAAGTATAAAGTTTTACATTCAGACACAAGTTCATCAGAAAGAGATTTTTACAGTGCGCTTCCCATGTTTCAGCGACCACTTATTAATATACGTATGATGCACTTACAATGTAAAACCAGATGACTTTTTTTCCAGCTATTTGAAACCTGGTTTGGCGTCAGCTTCAGAATCAGAGAGGCAAAGCTTCTGCTGTGGAGCCGTCACTTTGCGCTGACGTTCAGCAGTCATACAGGGGAACATCCATCACAGAGGAGGCAGACATACCAATTTCTGCTTTGACAGTAGCCTCAGCAGACCTGACTGCACTGCAGCTGGAATTCATGTTGAGTTTTTTTCTTTTTTTCTCTCTTTTTTTTTTTTTTGATTGGAAACTCTCCCTCCCTTACCATTACTGTCACTCTGGCCTGCTTTTTTCTCTCTCTCTTTGTCTCTCTCGATATGAAACGGCTGGATGCAACAAGTCAGCAAGGATTGTTGTGGCTTTATGAGGTAATTCTGGGAAATGTATCAAATCTTAACTTGAGTCTCAAAGAAGAAAAGGCAGACAACTAAAATGTAAATCGAAGCATTTATTGTTATGTAATGCAAGAATAATTGCAGGAGGAGTTTTATTATAGTCCTGAAACTGAAATTGAAATGTATTTTTATGCAGCAGTACACAGATCAAATGTGCAGGTTTCTATTTGAAAAATCAGCATCCAAAAGGGAGGAATTTACATTTTATGTTTTTTGGTTTTTATGATGCCACCCCCTCTCTGCAGTAACCATTCAGGGCGCCTCTTGTTTTTCTGCCTACACAGACAGAGAAATTCTTTGCAGATAGTCAATAAACACATTTCATTTTAAATTTACTTCCATAAAGCAGTAGCCATCATTATCACATTAACACTACGAGCCAGAAGCAATGGCATAAAAGTCTCACAAGGCTTCTGTACCTTGCTCTGTGCAGAGGAAAACTGATATTTCCAATGGAAAGAGTACAATCTGTGGTCTCTTGAGTACAATCCATGTCCTGAACAGATATCATCTAAACCAAACTTTGACCCTGAATATGTCTCGGAATAGGGAACACAGTCAGTTTTTTTTCAAGCAGGCGTATTTGGCACATGGTCAAACAATGATTGTGGAGCATATCACTGACTTTACCAGAAATGTTATGTTCTAATGTTCTGAGGATTAGTGCACGCTACGTTTACAATGTTTTTATTGTGCTGCAGCTCAGTTGCTAATTGGCTATCTAGCCTGAAAACCGTTTGCTGTGCACTTTTTCCTAGTGAATGTTTGTTTGGTGGATCATTCAACAAGCAAAGGTACAGAACAAGACCTTGTTATGACACTTCAACAGGAAAGCTTATGTATGTAGCCGTCTGTGGTTTTATGTTGTGTAAAAGCTGCTGCTGTGCTTTCAACACTGATTTTAATGCTTTATGTTTCACGGATGATATCAATATAAAGTCTCCATCGGTATAGACTCATCCCAGATCCTGGAAAGGACTTAACTTAATTCAGTCCAGTTTTATTTGTATAATGTCGATTCATAATATAACTCATCGTGGGTATTTTTCGGTCAAGACCTTACAATGATATGAAGAGAAACACAACAAATAACCCACAAGTGGCACTTAGTAACAGTGAATAAAGGCTCCCTCTGAACAGGAAGAACCCTCTGGCAAAACCTCAACCAGTTGGGGTGAAGGTAAAGCAGAGACAGAAAAGATTAGCATTTGAGAACAACAAACCATAAACACTGAGCACATTGCGAGGCCAATAACCATTGAACATGAGTCTGCATTTCTGGTGCCAGAGATACCTGCACAACGGTACAAAGAAAGGACACAGAGGCCAAAACATACATTAGAGAGAGAAGACACAATGCTAAAGATGCTAAAGACATACAATCATGTCATATACCACATGGAGAGTAAAGGGGAGGACTGTAGAATAAGTGTAAGTGCATCATGGGAGTCTCCCAGCTGTCTAAACCTATAGCAGCATAACTTAGGGATGGCTCAGGATCACCTGAGGAGCCCTAACTATAAGCTTCATCAAAAGGGAAAGTTTTAGGCCTAATCTTAAAAGTAGAGAGGGGGTCTGCCTCTTGAAGGTGAATTGGGAGCTGATTCCACAACAGAGGAACCTGATGACTGAAGGCTCTGCCTCCCGTTCTACTTTTGGACACTCTACTAATGTCTAAGGTAATGTGGGATAAACACAATCTTTCTTGTTACTTGCTATGAGCATTTTTGCTGCAGTGTTTTAAATCAACTGGACTATGCATGGACTAGTTTTTCAGCATCACTCTGAGACAAAATGTTTCTAATCTTGACAATATTGTGCCGGTGAAAGAAAGGTATACAGACTCGGTTTAAGTGTGAGTTACAGAACACCTATTTGTCAAAAATAACTAAAGTTAGTTGCAGTAGTATTGAAGGTCAAGGCAATGCCACCCAGAGTAACTATTGGGTTTGACAGTGTGTTTCGGGCCAAGTAGAATAACTTGTCTAAGGCTAGAGCTAAATCCAGCATAGAGCAGTAAAGAGAAGAATCCATAGTGTTTAGGGTTTATGGGAAATTGTGTTCTTTGACGGCTACAAGCATGTGAAGTGAGCTGCATGACAAACTCTTGGGAATGTCATTGTTATTGTTCGTGGGATTTCAAATAAAGTTTTTAGTTCGGTTGTTTTTGTTTGTTTGTTTGTTTTGTCTTTTACTTTTGGAAAGAAATACGATAGTTTGGTTTACTCTGACTCTACAGAAAATGCTACAAAGTGCATCTATGAGTCCTTACTGGGGCATTATGTCTCATAGTGTTTTGCCCACAACCTAATGGAATTAATAAGTAATGTTCTCCTTGGCCTTAGAAGTGATTCTTGGTTTCTGCTGTGGATAGCAAGCTGGACACACTAACAGTTGTGGCTCAAGTTCGAGCACTCAAAGACAGTGTTTGAACCAGAGGCTTCTGTGCTTTGGCCAGAATGAAAGATACCATGGCACTTGGAGAGCTCCAAAGCCTCACAGGCCTGTTGTATGGTTGAGGTTGAGCAATTGCTCAATTTGTTTCAACAATAAAACAAAGGTTACCAATAAATTTGACCTCGGAAAGGGAAAATTAATTGCATGTTTTAGTTTAAGAAAGTGCTATGTTGATTCATTTTAGTTCAGCGTTGCTCCCTGGCTTTCCAAAGAGTCAGCAATCAGTAAAGGGAGGCTCTCATATACGTATGCACACATGTCAGACAAATTATAGATGTTCTAGCTTACCAGAAAATGCCATGGCTATTTCAAAAATGCTGACACTTTAAAGGGCATTTCCTAAATTCGACACATGCCATTTTTACTCAGATAAAAACTCAATCCTCCTAAACATCGGACTGCCCAGTTATGAGACAAAGTTAAAGAAAACTGCCACTGGCTCTGTCTCCCATCCTAACCCTTTGAAAAATGAGGGCAAGTCAAAGTTAATAATTATATTAAAAGCCTGCCCCGGTGATGCATTCTCTTTTGACACATCCATTTGTCACACTTGTGTAGTGAAATGTTTCCCTCTGATAAATATTTTCAGGGATCAAACTGGAGTGCTGTGAAACATTATTGGGAGAGACTCATTGATATTTCCCCCATAAGGCAACAGTCGGCATTTAAGAGCACTATACTAAATAAAAGGATATCGATTTTGCCTAAATGAATGCTCGGCCTAACCTTCAGGAGTGCATGAATTAGGAGCATGTGTCAAGTTACTTGTGGAAGGTACGCTTTAATACCTGCAAAACACAATCTAATAACATGTGACACATATTGTGGACACATTCTGGATGTTCTATACCGTACAATATATTATACCAGCAGCTGGACTCACCAGCTGAGCAGAGTAAACTTTTGTTTTATGACTTATGAGCAGAGTCTAACAGGAAAGCTGGTGGTTGGCAGAAAACTTGACAGTTTCTCGACCTCTATTTTACTTACAAAATTGCTGACTTTGACCTGTACTAGCTGCAATGTGGTTTTATAGGTCCGTGTGGGACCGGGCTTGTAAACAGAAGATGAGACAATAAATTCCTACTCTGTGAAACCGTCAAGTGATTCAGTTGCGGCTGTTGTGATGCTCCTGGATACACAAAACCTGAAATATAGTTCAGCGGAAAGACGGCAGGAGTGTCTGACATGCCCTGTGTAAAAACTTTTCTTTTTAAAGGTTCGCGTCAGTGATGGCCTTACAAAACTGCAGAGGTCATTCGACCAGCTGTCTCTTCTCAAATCTGACACTTTCTGTTTCCTATATTCACGATAGCAACCGCTTGACAGACAAGATCCTTTGATCCATAGATGGCCCCACAGACAGATACATAATTGATGTTAAGCTGGTGGTGAGGTAGTGGCTCTTCAGAATAATGTAATGAAACATCTGCAGCATTCATCCGAACATTTTATTTTGTCACTCTCACTGAAGCATGCACATGCTTAGTAGTGTCAGTCAGGGCACTGAGTCCCTTTAGATTTCTGATAATCACTGCATCCAACAGGTTTTCAGTATTGTTATAAAATAAACATGCTGAAATGGCTTTGTGTGGATCAGTCTGATATTACTGAATGACAAAAAAATAATATTGGATTGAAACTGCATACTCATAGATTGTGCATTTCTCTGCGCTTTAATTGTTATTTGTGTTGATTTGCCAGGGTTGAAGTTTTGCCGTTATTTAGTATTTAGATTTTTTTATTTTATTTTATTTTCAATCAAGGCCTTACAAAATTATAATATAATAAGAACCCTAACAAATCCATAAACGACTGTTGAACACAACCAAGCTCAACAAACTGGATAAAAACTATTTGCACTTGAGTAATTACAATTAAGGTACAGCAAAGACAAAACAAATCATCGTTGATGCATCCATTGTTCTCTGCAGTAGGTATCTTGGAGTTTATGTTTCTTACTAAGGGTTGGAATTAAAAATACAAATTTGTGTTTCGGTGCAAGTATTGAAATCACACATATTTATTTTGAACTGACAAATATGAGCATAAGGGGGGGAAAAATACTGATGGGATGTGTTTAAAATATAATCTAATTATTTAGAGGTTTTCTAATTAATTAATCTTTAATTTTAATCAAATAGAAATACTTGACACAATTTGATACATTTTTCAAGTTGAATAAATTTCTGTTGACGACTGAATGAATAGACATAAATAAACATAAAGAAAAATGTTTATTTTTCAATTATATTTATCTGTGCATTTTTCATCTGTCTACTGTATTCACAGATTAGTGCAAACTCAAAGTGCCATTATAACTATTATATTCAACATTTTAAGACTTTTTGTCTTACAAGTCTTTGTTCCACAGTTTGTACACAACCATACTCTTATGCGAGCTTCCAACAAGCCAAACTTTGTGGTCTCGTCTTCCATCACTGTTCACCAAACTGCGGATGGCAGAAAAACTTTAGGTGCAGTATTGCGTCCTACCGGGCTGCATCAGTGTTGCAGGTGTGCTGGAAATTAGGGAACTCAGAAAGGTGTGATTAAATGCATTATTTTTTTAAGGAATTTTTAATTATTTCCTTTTTTAACGGTAATTAATGAATTGATATGAACGCGTTAAAGTCCCAGCCCTAAAAAAACAGACAGATGTTTTGGCTCTGCTTGCATCAGTGTGTAATCGCCCTTCAGTTTTATGGTTTGAATCTGTGGTGCACACGTTATTGTAGCATGAAACAAAAGTCAGTACCATCTATGCTATCAACTTAGGTGAGTTGGTAAAAAAAATGCTTTTTCTGAAATGGTGAGAGACAGGTATGTAATAACAACAAGTTGGATGGCTGGTTTATTTTCTTACCTGGTCTGAACATTTCTCCTACATGGATTTGAGGGAATGGGTATTGTGACAAGTACATGGCATTATTAGTATGGTATGTTCTGCATGGTGATAGTCTAAAGTATTTTGAAAAATCTGTCTTGTATTTTCAGTCAGACTCTTCTTGAAGACATTTATAGTAAAAACAATAGTCGTGAATATTAAGACAGCTTAAAAGAGAAAGTATGGGGCGATTCTAAAGCTATGTGACCATCCAAAAAAAAAGCAGCTCTGATGATTTATGCTTGCAGGTTAAAGTCCACAAAATCAGCATGTCAGTGCCATCAGGTGCAGTTCACCATGACTGTCTGTACTAGATGCATTCAGCCATGGTGGTCCTGTGCACTCAGAGGTGGTTTTTTGACAGCTCTCATAGCCTATCACAAAATCAAGGTAGCAACACATAAAAGTGCAAGTAAATGTACTTGAGGCCTAAAGAGACATTTTGGGTCACAGTCCCCCGTGTAAAGCCCATTTGCAACATTTGCTCTGACATCAGTCATGGTGGTTGTTGCTGAGCGCCAGCAAAGGATTTATTCACAAAGATACGAAAAGGTTCAAAACATTTAAACTGTGTTTTTCTGGGCTGCTGAGGCTGTGCGCACTGACTCCCTTTGTCACTGCTGAATTATGCTGCTCTTGCATGATAAAGCCATTCATCACTCCCTAAGGATTTAGGGTGCATCGCATTTGTACTCTTCCACCCTCTATCATTAGTCACCATCATTATGCTTCAAACATACTGGAGCTTTTCTATTCCCTTACCTCTGCTCTCTGAGGACAGCCACACAGAGACAAGACATGTCAGTTTGGGAACTCTAAGTGGTCAGTCAATACAGCAGCATTGCATCTTTTCTTTTCTTCTTTTTTTTTCTTTTAAAAGGTTTTGATTCTGTGATTTTCTTGTTTCCATCATGTCTTAAATGTGAACATCTGACACTATTCTTTTTGTGGTGACAATGGTACAGCTCGAAAAACAAAAGTTTTCCTGTGAAAATGGGAAAGCTTGTAGGGCTCCATGCTGTTTGCAGTAATCAGGCGCTCCAGAATAGGACACAAATCGATAGAAGCAGTTCACCTTAAACGATAATTATAGTAATGTTCAAAACCTGGAAACACAGTGCATCTATTATCTACAGTAGGTATTACAACACATGCATAGTAAATTATATGAGTGCATTACAGTGCCTATGCAGTACGCATTAGATGTTGCCAATAATTTCCACCATCAGGTAACAGGGCTGTCTTTCCCCATTTGCATGCAGAACTTGAGGTGTTAGCAACATCTTGGTGCTTTGTGTTACCGTGGCAATGCAGAGGTATTATGGCTGCTGTAACACCTTTATGACAGCTATCCTCCACACACACTCGGTGGCGTGATAGAGCTTCCTTTTATTTCTGTCACGTCCAACCTCTCTCTCTCTCTCGCCCTGTCTCATACACACACTTCTCCAGTTGTGATGATTTCTCATATTTCTCTGTACTGAATATATCACTAAGGCAATGCCATTAAATGATGCTGTGCTCTTTTTTTTTTTTGAGAAGTTATGTAACATGTTTTCATAGATAACGGCCTTTTGTCACTATATTTTCAAATTTTATTTTTGAAAAGTGCATAGTGTGTTTCAAGCCATAATGTAGCCAGATGGTTGTAGTTTTTAAAGGGCGTAATGTCAGTCTGTTGGAGCACCACTTTGGTAAAGACCGTTATACTGTGATATAGCAACTACTAGACAAATGTGGTGTTTAATTAATCTAAAACAAGATGTATTCAGATGATACAGGCACACAGAGCAGTATCTGTAAATGGAAAACCATCCTCATGAAGGAACACCTCTGCTTTCCGTGCACTAATGCGGTTCGTCCCAAGGCTGTGATGACTACAAGTTCAACCACCCCTTTTACAAGTAATTAGAAGCTCTGCATTTAATTTTTTACTTCAAGCATTTCCATCAAAATGAAATACTCATTGTGCAGAACTCTCCATTTCAGAAACATGTATGTAATTGAATTATAATTATTGATGCATTAGTTTGTTAATCACTTTAATGTGGCAGCTGGTAAAACTGAAGCTGCTGGGCTGTTTGTAAATGTCTCCGTGGATGAATAGAGTTTTATTTTAGTCTAATAATAGGGCATCACTGGGGCATTTTCTTAACATTAACAGGCTATATCATAATATGTTTGTTAGTTATATTTTGTTTTATTAAACTGAATATGAAAAGTAACAAATAATTGAAGTAGTCAAATAAATGTAGAGTAAAAAGTGCAGTATTTGAATATGAACTGTAGTGGAGTAGAAGTATGCAGTAGAAAATAGAAATGCTTAACAAGTACCCCAAAACTGTGCTTTACTGGAAACTTCTGTCTTCTGACCTTTTTCCCAAGAACATGTTCTGGCTCTTGAATGATGCTGATGATAACCTTTAATAATCTAAATAAGCACTGACGTTTTTTTACAGGTAGTTTAGTCGCTGTAATCCCCAAAAGCAAAGGAAAACTACAAATATGGCTGTTAAGTTACATTTTTTCACTTTACCTTGAAGGAGATATATTCCATAGCTGTGGATACCTGCAGTGCTCCACCTTATTAAATAGACAATAATGTTGGAAAAAAAAAAAAAAAAGCTGTCAGTGTTCAACAGTATTTGGTTAATTAATTGTTAGATGCAATAACCAATTGACACAAAGCAATCAGTCAAATGAGTGGAGTTATCAGCTATTGTCCTGCCGGGAAATCTCAAAAGTTTACTTGTCAAGTAAGTGAGTGATTACAGTGGTTGTCACAGCTCTCTGATTGTAGAACCTCATTTGTGCACGTAGCAAAAATACTCCCAGAGTACAAATAATTTTGTGTTACCTATATAAAGTGATTTGTCTGTACTTATATTACGTATTATTATTTTTGTCCAGTAGGTTGGTTTACAAGCAAACTCCTTCGTTTTACCTTCAGTGCTAACGAGTAAATGTTGGCATGTGAACTCGCTTAACTAACGGTGGTCACAATAAACATTTTCCCTGCTGGGTGTCAGCTTTGTCGTTGTGAGCATGTGAGGATGCTGATGTTAGCATTTAGCTGAAGACACAGCAGTGCTTTGACTTCAGTGTACTTGCTTGTCTTGCAGTCCCCCGACGCTGAAGATGGTTGTTTTCCATTAGAGCACAGAGCCCATTTTTCAACACCTACTCCTCTGCTACCACCATCCCACTGAGCTGTCAGGAGGCCCCTACTTAAAATAGCATTTATTTGCCCAAAGTCTCAGTGAAATTCATTTTACCATTCTGTCTGCTAAGAATCAGTGACTATTTTCTAAAGTGCTAGTGTCTGCTAATGTCTTAATTTAGAATTCAATTTTTATTCGAATAAAATCTCCACTATAACGTAACTGTAATATGTAGTTTGTAATGACAGTTTCAAAGCAGCAATGTGTAGGTTCATATTGTAACAAATTGCACAGAATTCTGTCTTTTAGTTGATGTATACGGCAATTACGCATTATGTACAATGGCCACCTCGAGAAACCAACCTATCCGCAGAAGACTGAGTTGAAAAGCTGCCACAGTAGTGGATGGACTTCTTCCAGACAGACATCTGTGTACAACACAGTGACACACCACAAGGTAATGAGTGTCTGGCATTGAAGCTGACAACAAAATAAAAATAAAAAGATCTTAGAGATTGCGTCGCAGATGCAAAGTCAATCAAGGACTGAAGCAGAAACATAAAATAGAACTCTACAGCATGAAAGGGAAGGGAAATAAAAGAGCTGAGTTCTCTTCCGTGCTACCCTCCATGCGCTACTCAATATGTGTGTGTGTGTGTGTGTGTGTGTAGGCGGGCATGGTGTTCTTTAGTTTAAAAGTGAGACTAACTCTGGATTTGCCATACTTCAAAGATGTATTTTTTTTATTTATTTTTAACTGGATGCACAAGATAAAAAATAGACACAGTTGGTTATAAATATGTTCCATTCTTGCTACTGTCTGCATTGCCTGCAAAGCGGACACTTTATGGTTTCCATGGTTGGTAACTAATGTTCACATTTCATCTCACGGTGGCCACTGAATACATTTAATAGCAATTCATCCATTATATAATTGCTGATCTTACTACTAGTACAAATAACAAGAACAAGACAAAAACACGAATACAAAAATAATTCTGATGTCAAACTTAACACTTAATGATAGAAAATTACTTTTCTTCTACATTCAACCTCATTTTTATAGCTTTGGTGCGTTATAACCCTGCTGTTGCGCTACTTTTCCTTTTTCGTGTGATGAACTTTTTCCTGGCTCCAGATGTAATTTCACATGTGCAATCCCCTGTCCAGGGTTAGTGCTAGCACTTGGATGCTGCTCATTCTGTCGCTGTAATAGCTCCTCCTTCATCCGACAGCGGTACAACGCTCCATCAAGCTGCGCATGTCATCACTGCACTGGCTAAAATGCTCATCTGAACTGTCACTTTGGATAGCTTATCAGAGCGAGCAGTTTGCCACTATGTCTCTTTGAGGGTGTGTTTTCTGGTACCTAGACACATGGTGGCTGTGCCAAGAAACTTTGTCGATTGCAGACCAGTGAATTGTTTTATTACGTGCATCAGAGTCATTTGCAGCTGGAGCATGGCCAGGTTTAGGGTTTTATTACGAGTACAGTTTGTTAGTTAATGCAGCTAATGGCCAATTCATGCTTTCCCGAAGTCCCCTTATCGGCCTGCGCACAAGGACGTGGCTCTGATTATACTGCAAAACAGGGTTGCGCCGGTGTGCTACATGGCCGGTTACATTTCCCTCTCATATCGAACAGCACATGAGGAAACTGCAGCTGGTCACAAATTACACAATAGCAACATGTCAATGATTATTCTTTTAATGTGTCACGCACCATGTGTGGACAGAGCAGCAGGTTGGATTCTAAACGTGTGTATGACAGAGATTGTGCTCGTACAGCCTCTCATACCAAATATTTGTTGTAAGCTCAATGTGTTTACTTGGCACATGCCCAGTCGCCACGCTTGCAGTGCGCACATTCGCGGGCAGTCTGTGGAGACTCTCATGAACTTGAGTAAATGACTCCACTGATGTCACGCTTACCCTTGCAGAATGTGAAAAGCATGAATTGGCCTTTAGGCAGCACAGGGTTTAATTTTGAGTTCCTTTGTTCGTAATTTAAAACAGGTTAGCGGATTTTAAACTCATAGTCAGGAGTCCTCTTTTTGTTTATATTAATTTCTTCTGTGTTCTCATTCCCCTTTAATTTTACTTCCAGACAAAGGCGTTCAGATTAGATCTCGACCTATAAACTGAAATTAGCTTCTCCACCCACTCCACACTGACATCTCCTCCTGCCAGCAAGAACAGCGAAGGCCAGATGATTAGGAATGACACTGCATGTAAATGTGAATTTAGTTTTGCGTGTTTTCATATTTTTCACTGAGCATCAAAGCTGAGTGTTCATCATCTGTCCGTGAAGAATGAAAACCGTGCTGCCTCTCCTGACCACAAACTTCAAGCCAGAAAGAAAACACCTCATCGATCAATCCGTCGCTAATATTTAACATTTAAACTGTTACAGAACAGTTATGATACACAAGATTCTCATGTGGGTGTGTTTTTTGTTTGTTTGTTTGTTTTTAAACATGATGTCTAAATAATACTTGAGTTACAGTTTCTCCCTTCTCTCCTTCTGTCCTTATATGTGCACTCTCACAAGTCTACAAGACCGATCCTTTCCTGGATCCACACTCCCCTGTGTTAGATAATCTGTCTGCACTGTTGGCTTGTTCACAGCACATCTTACTATCTAACAGCTTGTATCTCTTTCGCAAAATTCCAAGATCTCAGCAAATACTTTGGTCAGCATGACCAGTGCAATTTATGGTCAGAACTATGAGATTTTAAACTCTATTTATAAAAACTGCATAAACTGCTTAATAAACTGCTTAATGCTTCACACTGAACGGTTCACAAAAACAGTACATTGGTTACATCACTTTTCATGGTTTGAAAAATATATATAGATGGAGAGTTCCGCTACAAGCCCATCCAGCCCTACCTCCAGTAACGATGAATTTTTATACATACTATGTGTGAAATACAGGATTCAGTAGTTGTTTTAAGTATTGTGTGTTTAGATTCTGTGAGTTGCTAATGTTAGGGCCAGCAGCAGATTTCAGAAAGTCTTGCCAACATAAGGCTGCTCTCAGCGACTACTGCGAAAGCAGACCGCCGTCACAGCTGTCAAACCGGGGCGCTCACATCTCCGAAATTGTTGGAGCTAAATTTTAAGCAGGCTTATCTTGATCCATTGACCACAGATTTGATGTTTATACCACTACTTTCTCATCTAAAATAATCTTAAAACTACACTATGTGTCACAATAACAGCAGTAGTTACAAAAAAAAACTTGTGCTACCTTTAAAAGTTTTCTCCTCAGTTTTTATCGCTGGTTGACGTGAAATGCATTCTGGGATAGAGGCTGTTTCTCAGTACACAAGGATGCAAGTCCGTACTTGTGTACTATTCCCTCTGCACCTGCGCACAACGATATTCCTACTGCGCACCTTTTTCTGCACATCTTTTTCTTTTTCCTTTCCTTTTAAATGTTGCTTTAAATTAAATGTCGCTTTAAAAGCATATACATATATATATATATATATTATTTTTAAGATATATATCTTAAAAATAATAAATAAATAAATGTAAACAATAATTTTTAAAATTATGTTATAAATTGTTTTAGTTGACTTTATAATTCTACTTTTATTAGCCTTTTCTTTTATGGATTCTTTTTTTTTATAATATTGCTTTATATTTCCACATTATTTTTATTTTATTTATTCTTCTTTTTATTTCCACTTTTATTTTTTATTGTATAATTGATTTATTTTTTGCAATTTGGCACTCTCACTACCCCATAGTTACACAATGTCAAGAAAAAACACTCATGTACGTGTTATTGTTTTCTCTTCTAAGTGTCCCTGTGAACATGTTGTCCCTCCAACAGTGTCCATGTGCGCAGTATGACTTCCTAGTTTGTGCTGTGGTAGCTGCTGATGTTGTGTAACTACCACTT
This sequence comes from Stegastes partitus, assembly GCF_000690725.1. NCBI lineage: Eukaryota > Metazoa > Chordata > Actinopteri > Pomacentridae > Stegastes > Stegastes partitus. The sequence goes on along the minus strand of NW_007578066.1, from coordinate 506,777 downwards.
TTAAATGTAACAGATTTGAATATGTTCAAAAAGCAGGAAAATGAATTGTTTTCTTCTGTGAACCTGAATTCAAGACCAAATGCATAATTATAATGGTTTGTGTTTTCCATTCCAAACTATGGAATAAACATGAAACCTTAGGACAGAAACAAAGCGCAAAAACAGCCAAAAAGGCTTACGGTTAGAGAAAACCAATTCCAAACATATTCTGTGCATACAGCAAATGTCACATCTGGATCAGCACAGTCTGAGTCTTAGTTCCCTTGTCAATGTGGCTGCAACAGCTCAAAGCTGTGCTGCTGCCACTGGGTGAATGGGGGATATTTTCTGATTCAGAGCTGTTCTCAAAACTACTTTACAATAAAAAGGAGTTGGGTAAATCAAACAAACAAACAAACGAACAAAAATTTTGATCTGCAACATCCATCCATCCATTATCTATACACCGCTTAATCCTCAGTAGGGTTGCGGGGAGCTGGAGCCCATCCCAGCCGACCTAGAGCGAAGGCAGGGGACACCCTGGACAGGTCGCCGATCCATGGCAGGGCCACACCCAGAGACAGACAACCAAGCACACTCACATTCACACCCACGGACAATCTAGAATGATCAGTTAACCTCAGCATGTTTTTGGAACGTGTGGGAGGAAGCCGGAGAACCCACACTGCATGGGGAGAACATGCAAACTCCACGCAGAAAGATTGATTGTCAACCTTCTTGCTGCAAGACAACAGTGCTAACCCACTGCGCCACCTTGCAGCACATCTGCAACATTATTAGAGTTATTAATTTTCTAAAGAGCACCTTTAGATTTACATGCTAATGAAACGCTAGCCTCCGAGCATTGCTCTATGGCTTCTGGCATTGGAATGTTATTAAAACTCCTACAGCAGTGAACTGTCACAATCAGTGCAGAGACTGCTGAGTGATGGAGTACATAATTTAAAAAGTGTTTATTATTTGCAGGTTATATGAATACAACTTAGTATGAATAAATAAATAACAACTGATTGCTGTTGCCATTTAAAGAGATACAACTTAGACAATTCTAAGCAGCCCATCATGTCAGGGGTGGAGCCAAGAGGTGGCCTGAGGTGGTTTCGGCCACCACAGACTAAAATATGGTCACCATACACAACCAATGGGGAAGTCTTTTAGACGGTTATTCACACATTTACAGAATTGGAGTTACATCATGTAACTACTGTTGTTGTCATTCAAATGCCACCCAACATGATAATGAGATTGCATGCTTCAACAGGAATGGTTTAAAATCAGTTATACTGGTCAAGTATGTATTTACATGCAGTAAACAATTTTCAGGAAGAAAACACATACAGCTAACAGCAAGGACACTGAAGACAGGCAATCATACAGATAAAATTACATACATACAAGAAGGTAAATCAATGGGTAAATATGTGTTCAAATTCAACAGTGAACAACAACACATACCTGTACAATTCAGACTGTGTAAATTGCAAGTAAGAAAGAAAGATTACTGGCATAAATATTAAATGAATAATGTAGTGGGTGAGGGTTATACAGTATATGCATGGATAGCTTTCTACAGGAACAAAGATCAGGCTTAGATTTATATTTGACAATATGAATTCAGACATGTATACCATATTCACATTACAGTTCGAACTGTAAACATGTTTATAATGAGAAGGTACACCTGACAGTATCAAACTGATGTGATTGTTAATCAGAGCTGTGTGGGGCCTGCAGGAAGAAATTATTCTTGTATCTGGTTCTTATGATGTGTGGTGTTCTGTTACACCCACCAGAATGGAGGAGCTGTATGGGGTTTTGTCCAAAGTGGTGGTGGCTATGGAGTAGGTTTCCCACCTGCTTCCTCACTTTCAGATCTTGTGAATGGAGGACAAGGCAGCACCTGATTGTTCTGAGTCCTGATGATTATAGTGTTGACCTAAATCTGAAACTGTGGGTGGGAGTGAACTTCCTGAGGCCTTGCTACTGTTATTTCGTGGATTTATTCTGGCCTGGTGTTTTCTGTCTCTTCATGTAATCCCAGAATGATTTCATTATGTTGAGATCAGTACCCTGTGGGGCCAAACCCTCTGTTGTAGGACTCTGTTCTTCTTGTCCTGTGATAGAATGACATGTGTCTGACCAGACATCTTCCTGATGGGTCTGTGCGGTGGGTACGAAACTTAATAAATGCCTAATATGTGGTGTTGACCACTTAAGATCCTGAAAAATTGTGCATCCCAGCAACTTGAACGTTACTTCAGCTGGCACAAGTCCTGTTGAGTCCAGTGGTTCATCATGAAGCCTCTACCTTGGGGTGGGTTTCGGCAGTTTAACAGACAGTGTCCTGAGATGCTGCAGGACAGAGCACACACTCCTCAGGGACACCAGTCCTGACTGTGCAGGGATCTGCGGGTTTCTCCATTCTTACCAGCTGCCTCCTGTTTGTCAGCAAGTTGGTGCTCCACTGACAGGTGGAGACTGGAACAGAGTGCAAAGATAAAACTTTAGTGGGCACACATGTCCGCACAAAAGGTGATGTAATATGTCACAATGTCAGTGTGGTAATTTTAGGTCTGTCGTTGTAAGTTCAGCAACACTTTCATTGCAGATAGGTGTACTTTACTTCAATGTAGCAGTCGTCACGTGTTTTCATCCCTGATAGGACACTTGATGTGATGTTTTCAATTCATAATTTGTAAACCTTTTTGCCATATCCATGTCTCAGAAAGATGTTCATTGTAAAGGAGACCACACACTGCTCTGTGTAATGCCTTGTAGCTGTATTCTCAGGATGAACAGTACCTTTCAGCATGTCATTATATTGGTCGTGTCTGTGCAGCAGTCACACAAGCAATTAAAAACGTGAAATTTAATGAAAAAATTGCCTCTATTATTGTTCAACCCCCTTAAACCTGACCAGTCAAAAAAAAATAAAAAATCTTGATGGTGCTGAGCATAAGCACATAATGGAGGTACTTCCTCTGTCAGAATAGACTGCGTCACAAAGAGTCATCGGTTTTACAGTTATTAAACACTCAGTGAAAATGCGTCTCTTGAATCAATTGTACAAACTCATTGTCTCGTTAGCAACTGAGCTAACAGGCCTGCCAACTGACAGCTTGTAGAGCTATTGTGACAGTGGTTGCTGTCATCACACAATGCAAGTGCTCTGCCCAGCATGAGTCACACATGTGCCATTTAACAAAACATGCTGTGACTGTCTGTCGAATGGTCTGTTTAAGTCTGTACTGGTCTACCCTGTGTGAAGTTCCTTTTCCAGACGTATACCAGCAGGCTGTTGGAAGTTTACAGATACCTGATTGTTCAGCTCAGCAACTGATCTAGGAATGTAACACTAAGGTCGTTGACAGAGCAGATGATTTGGTGGATTCATTTATTTGTATATCCAGAATTACCTTCGTTCTCCTGTGCTGAGATCAGGGGCAAATTGTAATCCTCTAAATTTTAATGCTAAGCAGCATGTATGGGGATAAATGATAATATAATGGGTTTGTGCAGTTTTCTGACTTTTCCATGATTGGTTTGCATGACTCATCGCACGATGTAACTTGCACCATCCTATCTGAACTAAATCCTCTCTTATCCGTCAGCTAATGTTGGGTGAGCAAAGTTGGCGTTTACTCACAAATCCTAGCATCATTTTGGCATCTGTACAATCTAAATTTTTCTCGTTTAAAGTTTGGTTTGAGCATATCCTAGCCTATCTCTTTCTATTTTTTTTGTTTTGTTTCCCATTTCAGTCAGTGATCACAGTTAATCTAAATGGCATATCTCTCACCTTTGTAAACAGACTCCTTCGACAGACCCATCAGAGTGGTCCAAAAATGTATGATTTTTTAAAGAAATTTATTTTTGTATTACTGCCTCTTCTCCTTAAATAGTTAAAAAGATCAGAACAAAAAGTGGGGTAGAAAATCAGAACTTCACTCCCTATTTATTCCACTTGCTCCATTGCTTAGGAAGACAAGGCTCCAGGTACTTTATTAACAAATGAAAGAGCTGAAGAATATTTTTATTTAAAAAAAAAACAGTTTAGAAATGTGAGGGCAAACTATTTCTCTATTTTAATTCATACCAATAAGCAAAGCCCTACAGCTCTTTTAAGCCCTATAGACTGTGTCTAAATCCTGTGCGTATAAATCAGCAAGAGCCATCTAATAAGGAATGTCTTAAAATTTTTGCCTTTAGCTCCAGGTTTTTTTTTCTTCTTCCTTTTTTTTTCTTTCGGTTATTAATGCCCCCTGCCCTAACCCTGCTATTTTATCAACTTTTATGTGAGTCTATTTAAATGAGCTGATGAACACTGTGGCACACCTCAAACAATCCTCAAGCTCTGTAGATATAATCCCTCCAAAATTTCCCTGTGAAGTGATGGATGTGACTGCCCCTTGGTTGCTCTCAATAATTAACAGTTCTTTATCCTCTGGCTGTATTCCAGAGTATTTGAAAGCTGGCTGTGTGCAACCACTCATCAAACAACTTGGCCTCAATCCAGCAATTACAGACCAATTTCAAAATTACCTTTTATTCCTAAAGTCTTTGAGAAGAGTGTCTTCCTACAACTTCTCAAAGTGTTAAAACATCGATGAAAATCATCATGTCATGTTTTAAACAGTATCACAGTACTGAGCCTGAGCTTGTTAGAGTGACAAATGATCTTTAAAGAGCAGCTGATATTTGTGAGTGTTACATCCTTGTAGTGCTCGACTTAAAAGCAGCTTTTAAATAAGTTGACTACAAAATTCTGATTGAGAGGCTGCGACACTGAGTTGGCATATCTGGGATGGCTGTGAAGTGGTTTTGTTCTTATCTGACGAGTTGTAATTTTTTAGTTTCTTTTGGTCACAATGTCTTCCCTCAATCGCAGTGAAGCCCAGTGAGACTGAAAAGCTCTCCAATTACACAAGTTGTTTAAGAGACATTAAAAACATCAATGTCTGACAGCTATTTATTTATTTATTTTAAATCAAATGAAATAACATAATAACAAGATCATCTTGTCATGCTTCTACCATCTGAGAACAATTTCAAGTATACATCCATCCATCATCTATACACTGCTTAGTCTTTACAGGAGACACCCTGGACAGGTCGCCAGTCTGTCACAGGGCTACACAGACAGACAAAGAAGCACACTCACATTCACACCTACGGACAATTTAGAAGCATCAATTGACCTCAGCATGTCTTTGGACTGTATGAGGAAGCCGGAGAACCCGGAGAGAACCCAAGCTGCACAGGAGAACAAACTCCACACAGAAAGATCATGGGTGTCCTCACCGGGTTCAGGGATCTTCTAGCTGTGAGGCGATGGTGCCAACAACTGAGCCACTGTGCAGCCCTGCTACTATACAATTGATTCAAATTTTTAATATTTAAACTACCATTTATGCTTTCATTATGGTCTTTTTACCAGATGTGTATATGGAGTCAGTAAAACGACTCCAAACTGAACACAATGCAACAGTTGGACTTGCAACAAAACAGCACACTGACTTCCCATTTGTTTTAAGACATATTTTAAAATTTCTGTTTAAAGCTCTTCATGGTCTAGCCTTTGAATATATCAGTACTACTGTCCCCTTACCAACCAGCGCACAGTCTGAGATTCTCAGACATGAACCTGCTGAAGGTTCCTCTCATTCATTTAAATATTAAAGCTGGTGTTTACTCCCCACATCCACGAGTACAAAAGAGTTTGCTAGAGTCCACATGATGTGAATTTTTTTCCGTGACCCCAAGCACAGTGAGTATGATGCAAAGGCTGTAGTGTGCCTTTGTGTTTATTCCATTTTTTTTTATATTCGTCATCCCTTTAGTCTTGTAAACACATGCACACACCCGTGAACTGTGCAGTCTTTTTAAAATTTTTAAACTATGCCTTGTGCACTCTTTGTTTTGAACTGTCTACGATAGCTGCTAACTCGAATTTCGTTGTGCTTTCTTGTACAATGACAATAAAGAGATTCTGATTCTGATTCTGATCCTGACTCTTCATGCTCGGCAGTAGGCTGCATGCCCAGAATATATAGATATTCTGTGCATAAACGAATGCCCGTAGGTCTTTCAAATGGACTCCCGCAGTGTTCACAGCTGTTCGTAGTTGTCCATATGCACATCTGCACAGAAGTATAATCAAGGCTTTAATGAAACGAAGCTCGCCGTTCAGACTCAGTGATCATGGAATAACCTACCTGAGGAACCCTGGCTTTCCACATCACTATCTTCTTTTAAATCACTTCTAAATACTTATTTGTATGGAAAGACTTCCTTTACTTTTTATGTCTCCTCCTGCTCTTGGCTGTTGAATTACATTGTATTTTATTCTTGACATCACACTTGTGTCTTGCATTGCTCTATTTTAAGTTTAAATTAACAAGTCACTTTCCTATTTTATCTTTTGGGTTTTATTTTATTTTTTTAAATCATCCATTGTTTTTAATTTTTATTCCTCTTTTCCATGATTGTGTAGTTTATTGTTTGACTTGTCTGCCCATTGTAAAGCAGTCTTTCATACAAAGCCTGCTCTACGTGCTTTACAAATACAAATAAATACAGGTAGGAGTGGTATTACAAGTCTTTCGGGCAAAACAGCAGTGAAAGAAGTAATGCTAATAACATTGTTGCTGTGCAATGTTTTGTTGTATAGATGCTGGTATTGCTGCCATTATCATTAATTCATCAGATGTACCTGTAAACCACAATTTGTTGTTATATCATTGTGGAACTTCAGAGAGGTAATCAATGATTTAGTTTATCGTGCTCATATCAGAATGTACAAAGCATTTGAAACAAAAGTCTTTAGTGAGCTTTAGTGGGCATGTTGCTCGCCACTTTCAATCAACAAAATCAGCTAACAGCATAAATAAACACTGTTTGTTTGTTTTGGTTATGTCTCTCATCTTATTTTATTTCCCCATGTGAGCATATCACTCTCAGATCATTCCAGAAAGCTAAAGCAGACGTGATCTAAAACATGCATGAAGTATCAGTTGGCTCATTAGCCGTCGTCTGACCACTGAACTATGTTCATTGATGTTGTTTCTAGTTTGTAATGAAAAAAATACTGGACCCTAATGGTTCTTCTCATGATAGTACTAAGCCAAGAAATGACAATACCTGTTGGTCAGTTAGTCCACAACTTTGGTCCAAACTGAGATATCCATTTCTGTGGAACTCTTCAATGGACTCACAATGAACCATGAATCACAAGACTTTCTCAAGGGCCATCATGAGGTTGACATACCGTCATGGAAAACATGATTAGACCACCCTTGTTTTCTTCAATTTGCTGTTCATTTTAATGCCTGGTATAACTAAAGATACCTTTTTTTCTTGGAACAAATATATTGATAGCAACAAAAAATAGCTCATGAAAGTTTAATTTAAGAGCTGGTATCTAGCCATGTTCCATGGTTTTCTTCATAACTAAAATCACTTAAGGTCTACATCAATAGATATACAGATATGGCATTGTACTGCCAAAAACAGTGCTTTTAGGCATTCCATGTTTTCTTTTCTGTCTGTTTCAGTCACATGACACACGAAGGAGTTAGTATTTGATTGCATAACCATTGTTTTTGATGACGGCAGTCATGCGTCTTGGCATGCTCTCCACCAGCTTTTGACATTGTTCTGCTGTCACAGCAGCCCATTCCTGTTGCACAAATTCAAACAAATTTGCTTTATTTTTGGGCTTGTGGTTCTCCATTTTGCATCTGATGATTTTCCACAAGTTTTCAATTGGACTTAGATCTGGTGATTGAGCAGGCCAAGGCATCGTTTGAATGTTCTGGTTCTCCATCCAGGCTTTAACTGACCTTGCTGTGTGACAAGGGGCACTGTCTTGTTGGAAAATCCAGTCATTCGAGGCAGGAAAAAGTTTCCCAGCTGATGGAAGAAGACTGTTTTCAAGAGTAGCCCTGTACATGACCTGGTTCATTTGCCCTTTACACAACTGCATTTGCCCTGTTCCACCCAAACTGAAGCAACCCTGTTTTCCATGTTTTACTGTAGGGGTAAGACAGTCTGGTTTGTAGGCTTCTCCAGCCTTCCTCCTAACCCGTGAGTTGGCTGGAGTGGGCATCAGCTGAAAATTGGATTAATCACTGAAGAGAACTTTAGTCCAATCATCAACAGTCCAATCCTTGTGATCCCCAGCAAAGAGTAAAAAGGTTTTCCTCTGCCTTTTGTTGATGCAGGCTTCCTCTTTGCCCTGTGTGACTTCAGACCAGCTTCAAGAAGTCAGTTTTGAACTGTCCTTGCCTAACAAGTCGCATTTCTCGACAGTTCCCACTCACTTTGAAGGTCAAGCATGTCAAATAGGACATAAAGTATTATGTGCATTTTTTGTTGTGTTCATTGTATTCTTGGGGTAATATACTATGTGTATATATATATTAGTGGTACCAGGCATTAAAATGAATAAGAAAGTGAAGAAAACAAGGGTGGTCTAATAATTTTTTTCCATGACTGTATGTGGTTCACAGTGAACAGTGACAGTTGTCAAGATGTTTTATTTGGGCTGCCATAAATTTGAATACTTGCATCATCACTCTGCTACAGACACTCAGTAAGAATGAATTCAAATTTGGTGATCCTCTGATTGTCCCTGTATTGTCACCTTCAGGTCAAAATTTTCACTTATTCATTAAAATATTTCACCATTTCCTTGATGGAGTAGCGTTAAATTTTTAACAGACAGGCTCACACATTTTATTCAAATATAGTCATCCTTCATCTTTCCTTCTAACACCATCAGCAAGTTCATGTTTGGACTTTCAATAAAATATCTCAATGACTATTTGAAAATTTGCAGTAAGATTTGAAGAGAAGTTCTTGGACCTCCCAAGAAGCAGGATGTCCACAAGGTTGGTGGTTCAATCCACTCCCCTCCACATGTCAAAGTACGCTTGGGCAAAAGACTGAACCTGAAGTTGTTCCTGTTGGCTTCTTTATTCTTTATTTTGAATGAGCAAACGATTTAAAAAATGGAAAAGAAAAAAAAAAAAATGAAAAGCCAACTTCAATATAATACACATTTGACTCATTTGAAAAGGGATAGGAAGAAGTCTCGGCTTGTCAAGTCCTACCCCCAATTCTTCACCATTCATAAATGCAAAATCCAACACAATAAACTAAACAGGCAATACAAAAAAAACAAACAAAAACTACTGCATTCGAGCTTCTTCCTCTCCAATTGTACAAGTTATTTAAGAGACATTAAAAAAAATCAATGTCTGACAAATTTTTTATTTATTTATTTATTTTTTTAATAAAATGAAATAAGCCACTGACCCTTACCTCTGCTCCCCAAAATCTGCATCCTGGTATCCGATTCTCTTTATTAATTGTTCAATCAAATATCGGGGACTGGGTCATGCTCTTTGACACCAACCTCACTTTTGAGAAACATAATAACAAGATCATCTAGTCATGCTACTACCATCAGAGAACAATTTCTAGTATACATCCATCCATCCATTTGGGGGGCTGGAGTCTATCCCAGCTGACTTAAGATGAAGGCAGGGGACACCCTGGACAGGTCACCAGTTCATAACATAGCTACACAGAGAGACAAACAAGCACACTTACATTCACACCTACGGAGATTTTAGAATCACTAATCAACCTCAGCATGTCTTTGGATTGTAGGAGGAAGCCAGAGAGAACCCACACTACAGAGGGAGAACATGCAAACTCCACACAGAAAGATCCCAGGAGTCCTAACTGGGAATCAGGGATCTTCTAGCTGTGAGGCGTTGATGCCAACAACCGAGCCACCGTGCAGCCCTGCTAGTATACAAGTGATGCAAATTTTTAATATTTAAACGACCATTCATGCTTTTATTATGGTCTTTAACCAGATGTGTATATTGATTTAGTAAAAACGACTCCAAACTGAAATCTTGGCTCTTCCTCTCGCCTGCTAAAGAGGAAAACTTGGCTGACTCAGCGTACTGTAAGCTGGTTTAAATAAGCTCCAGAGGGTTGGTCTCATTTTTACATGGGCCACTGCTGAGCAAGTTTTGTCAACTACAGGATAAAACTCATTCTATATAAAAAGAAAGTAGTTACAAAGGATTATGGGATACATGTCCCTAGTCTGCCACATGTGTGGGTTTTATAGCATCAACTTGCGCTTATTGTTCTTTCAAAGTAGTTAGAATTACAATTGGTTTGGACTTGTGATAAAAATCAGTGCAGTTCTTGACAGTCATTTTGTTTAAAAAAAAGGAAAAAAAAAAAAACCTTAAAAAATTGTGTTGCTAGGCACAACACAAATACCTGATTATTGCTTCTAATGTTTTAACATTACATTATCAAGTCAGAGGCAACAGAAGGGCAATAGATCTGTAATTTTATTATGTGTAATTAGAATGAAATCTTACTCCAGAGCTTTCACACAAATACTGTAATTTACAGTACATTTATTGCTCAGTTAGTACATTAATATTCAAATGGATTGTTAAGTGGCCTTCGGTGGCATTAAACAGAGATTCTGCAATAACTCTGAAAGCAGACCGTACTTCCTGGGTACAGAACATGTCTGTTTTAAATGAACAATTTAAGCTTTTAAAGAAGAATACCATGGCACTGTTAAATCGTGGCAAAAACACTGCAATGACACTGAAATTCAATTTTTACAATTTTTTTGTCTATTAACCTTCTAAAATAATTAAAAAATAAAGAAAAGAGTGAGACTTAATTATGTCAAGAGAAAAATCTGCAATTTTGGTGAGTAACCATGAAAACAATTGCATTGCGGCTGAATGTCAACTCAAATGAACAAAAAAAACTGAAACCATAGACAGACAGATATATCCAAACATAATTCTTTGTTTCATTTCTGCTGACGGAGAATAAAGCCCAAAACCTGAATATATGACTGTATATGGTGCTCATTTTTTCCAATAAGACATTTCAGGTTCAATCAGAGGGGAGCCAATTACAGTATCCAGGGAGGCCCTTATCAAAGTACAGATTGCTTTATTTAGGGGTGAAAGCACAGAGGAGATTAGAGTGAGATAAAGCCAGAGGAAGAAAGTCTCTTGGTTGGAGGTGGCTGTGTGGGTGAGACAGGAAAAGACAAAAATGGCTTTACTAGGGCCTTGCACTATTATGTTATACCAGCAAGGCTGTCTAGCTGTGGAGGTAAGTCATCTGTATTTTTTTTCAAAATCAATGATAAATTTAAACTGTGTGGGTATGCATTTCTGAGGCACAAAATAAGCACATGTGAACCCAGTGTCTTGTCTGTGTGCGCCAACGGAAAACTACCAGCACACCACATCACGTCCTTACACAGAGGTGAGACGAGGCAACCTGAGAGCAGCTGACATGTCATTTAACTGTTTTCCATGTGTGTATGCACATGCACACTCTTGTGTGAACCTATTTTATATGATGATGGTAAGGCATTTAAACTATGTCCTCTATCACATTAAACTCACGTTGCATGTCTGAAGATGAGCTGACTATAATAGACCTGAGGGAATTGTGCTCTGTAATGGCATTGATTCGTGCCTGTGTGTGTGTACGTGCACACACACTCTCACAAATATGCGCTCCCTGTGACTCCATCCATCAGTCTAATTACGCATCAATCCTGTTAATTCTTCATTATCATTAACCTTGGCAATCTCCCCCTAAGAACACAGCCATCTGGTAATTCTTTCAAAACTTGCCATTTGAGTATACTACATACACATGTACGCGAACACACATCACTGAGTGCATAAAGAATCACACGCATTCTCTGCTGGCATTCCTGCAGCACAACAGAGAACTAATGTGTCTCTCTGAAGAGACTTGTTCTGAGAGATAAAAGTTGGGGCTGCACACGTCTACCTCAGTTAATGAACCCCTGCTGCTGAATCCTTGTTAATGGATTAGTCCATTATGATTAGTCCATGATAGCCGCAGTGCCCCTCCTAAGCTCAACATTTGTCATTTTACACGCGGCAGCGAGCCTTCCCCATTAATTCACCTTAATCAATCGATTAAGAAGTGCTGTTTAATTGGAGACTGATTGATTGATGAAACAGAAGACATATTTCTCTCATCGTTTTAATCCAGGAATTACAGCCATTAATGCGCACTGGCTTTGGATGACCAACAGGTGAGCAAAACCATTACCTTTGTGTTGATTATAATGGATGGAGAGGCCGATCAGGCAGCATGGATCACTTGCAGAGGACATTTTTCAAATGTTAAGGGACCGAGTCTCCAAAGTGACCAGCATGCTGGCATGCAAACATGCCTTACATGCAGGGTTCTTCCTCTGAGGATCATGAGCAGCTTCTCAATAACAGCCATGTTAACTGGCTTATCACATAATGCAGTCCCTTGTGTGAAAAGGGTTTGTTTTAGATGTTGTTAGCATTGTATAAAGGCCACCATGAAAATAAATGAATTCCCTGGGGAACAAAAATGTAAGCAACAGATTTCCACAAGTCTTTATAACCAAGTGACTGAACAGGTGATTTGCCAGTTTATTTCAGAATGGCTGCCACCTCCAGGTGCAACCCTCTATCTATCTATCTATCTATCTATCTATCTATCTATCTATCTATCTATCTATCTATCTATCTATCTATCTATCTATCTATCTATCTATTACTATACAACTGAACTCCATTTTCATTTTCATTTTGAAAGAATCCTTCTTTTATTTTTATTTTTTTACCTATTTATTTAAAACCACAAGTAGCAGAAATGACTTCCAGACCATCTCAGACATGACTATTACACTTAAATGTTGTTTGTACTTGTTTACTTTTGGTTTTCACCTGCTGTTTGGCCAGGTTTCTGCAACAAAACAACATGGTAAGGTTTATGAAAATAGCATAGTTTGGGTTAAAACTTATCCACTGACACCACATTTGAAGCTTACCCATCCATTTTCTGGATTACCATGGTGATGAATACTGCCCGATCCTGGGCATGATTATTTGGCTAAAAAGGAGCGACAGGAAAGCAATAAAATAAGCAATATGCAAGGTTTGGTTACATTTACACAGTTGAATGTTCTAGATTGGGGGCAGGGTAAGACAGCTGTCATGGTTAAAAGAAACAAAAGTCAGTTTGACTGTGGTTAGACAAAAAGTAGATTGTAACACTTTGTATACCCAGCTGTTGATCGTAACAATTGTATACCCAACTGTTGTCTTAACATTTGGGTATGCAACTGTTACGATCAACAGCTGGGTATACAATTGCTAAGATCAACCAGTAACACATTATGTCACCTTCTACCTTAAGGTGTTATTTTATTTGAGTCAGGTTAGAAAGCATGACTGCGTAAATATAATCACTATCAACACCCATGCAAACAAATATATATTTTTAAAAAATATATATTTCAGCTTTGGTGAAAATTCCATTGCAGTTCTGTGGCTTAGACATGTAGAAAAAGGGAGAAAAAAAAAACTAGAGGACAATGTCAGCAGTCACATTCCACACGTATGGCTGTTTCATATGTTGCTAGATAGCAACAACAAATGTTGGTACAGCTGGTGCATTGGCTGTTACAAGAAATAGGCACAGTCTGCACAAACTGTCATGATAATGTGAATAATGCAAGGTGCCTACTCACTGCACCATTTGAAATCTTTTTGTTTGTTAGTTTGTTGGTATGCTCAAAACCACAACAAGCTGTTCATCAATGCTATTGTTCTCTGGAGAGGACAGCCTCTACGTACCATCACAGACTAGCCATGAGCTACACATTTTATCTTTACAGTCTAATAACAAACACAGAATAAAAATGATCTGCTTGCGGACAGGTCAGCAAAACCATTAAGGTTAATCATGTGGTACAGTACATTGTGCGGTCATCTGGCTGCTCATTGGGAATATTTTCCATAGACCAAGTTATTGGACAAATACACAAAGTGACCTGAAAAATGCCTACTGAAGTCTTCTTGAAGCAAAATAAATAAATAAATGAAAACAGGAAGAAAAAAAAAAAACCCTTTGCGTGTATTTTTCCTTTTTAACTTATCAAATTCAGTGAGAACAGTTTGATTACTGACATGTACAGCACCACATGTTCCATATGATTCTTCAATAAATCAATAGACCACTTGGAAACTACTGTATTTTCCATGGATCTCCAGCAGTTGGGAGCAGCAGGATCTAATAGATACAGTTGGATTAGATGAAGTTGTCCACATGCTACATGTCAAACAGTGACAAACAACCGTGTTGCAGCCCATTACTCACTAACCTCATTAAGAGGATGACAGCTAGCCTTTACTCATATTTATGCACCTTTGTCTTCAGCTTGTTTTTTTTCCAACACCAGTAGAGTGCTGGCCATCTGGTGACAAGACAGCCAAAAGTCCCCTGTGCGCATGTATTAGATTTGTGCTTAATAAATGCAAAACCAATTATTACAAGAATAATCCAAATATTTGCTTTCACATTTGAGCTTTCATAATGGGCAGCAGCAGATTAGAGAATATGTAGCATCATTGTGGGGAAATTGACCCAAAATAGGATCAACAGGCCATGAAATTGCCACAGAAACATTGAGAGTGAGGCTATTTTACAGCCTATGAGGCTCCTCAAATGAGTTACAAAATGTAGTTGCTTTGTCTTTAGGATCCTGGGGAGCAGCAGAGGCTAAAAACAATGAGGGGAAATATTCATGGCCTTTTGCAGCAGACTGCAGGACGTGAGAAAAGACACTTAAAAGCTCCATTTGTATGGTCATGCTATGTTACTAAACACAGAGATATTGCTATCAGCAGCTCCACAGAGCAACGATAAGTGATATGTGGTGTGTTCTTCTGCGTCATTATAGTCCATTTCCTGAAATGATGTGCGTTTGACTTACTATGACTATATTATCGACGTGTGTGATACATATCCACACAAAGCGACAGAAGAAGTAGTTTATGGGGTCTTTGTTGTTCTGTCCGACAGCATCACACGCTGTCTAAACACCGGGGTTCATGCATAATTGATTGACATTACGTGGATGTGCGCTATCTACTATGCCATTTTCATCTTCGAGGTAAAAGAGGCATGCAGCTCTGTTGCCATGGACACCCCCGTGTTCCTGAGGCTGCTGAAGCACTTGCTTTACATAGAAGTGGGAGTGGGTGTCACAAGCGCTGACAGGCCTCCATCCATCTGAAAACTCATTATCACTGATGACTGCTCTGATATTCATCATGAAGTGCTCTCCTGGCATGTTAATAAGTTATAAATGCCCAGATAAATGCATTCACATGACAGTGTCATGTTCACTGACAGATAATGATACACATGTTTTGCACTGGATGGAGTATTAGCAAAAAACACAAGGTTTCACGTCATAGACTTAACATTTTAATGACAACTTGCAGTACTGTGAGCAGATGTGATGGCTACATCTGTTCAAAGATGGTGTGTATTTGGAGATATGAGTGTCTTTTTTTTATCGTTCATCCACCGGT
>NW_007578066.1:470272-490316 GCF_000690725.1 Stegastes partitus | reverse complement strand
GAAGCTGCCATTTGAGGCTCTGGTTGGTCTGATCAGTTGATTTACTGCTTCCTGGGGACCTGAGTTGGAAAGTTTTGTGTCTCTTTGGCATCTCTGTCTGTTAATATCCTTTACTGTCTCCAATTATGCATTTAAGTAAATTGTTTACATTCAATAAATTACACACTCCAACCAGTTCTAGCTGTGTCTCAGTGAATGTTCTGGCTATATTCGAGGTGTTATGATAAGTTTAGGGGCCTTAGTCTGACTTGTTTAACTGCTTATGCATCACAACCAGGAGACGTTAGGAGAGTGGAGACATTTTCCATCTAATAAACAACAACAGCAACAACAACAAAACCAAAGCAAAATAACAAACAAATATCCCAATGGTGACAGAAACAAAAGTTTCTCATCTTTGGAAATGTGTGCTGTCTGTCTGTGTTTGGACAGGTCGCCAGTCTATCGCAGGGCTACACTTAGAGACAGACAACCAAGCACATTCACATTCACACCTACGGACAATTCAGAATCACCAATTAACCTCAACATGTTTTTGGACTGTGTGGGAGGAAGCCAGAGAACCCACACTGCACGGGGAGAACATGCAAACTTCACACAGAAAGATCCCGGTGCCCCCACCGGGACGTGAACCAGCAACCTTCTTGCTGCGAGGCAACAGTGCTAACCAACTGCGCCACCCTGCAGCCCCAGCAGGAATCAGAAGGTATAAAAAAAGCCATAGTTCCACTAATTAGAGCTGTAGGGGTCGTCCTTCTCAAATAATTTCGTCGACAGACCAATTCTTTTACATTCTAGCTGTGAAAAACAGAAGAGCTTCAGACTTGGCCTAGGGGTTCTAAATAGAAATCAGAGTTTCTTTGACAGTTCAGTCAGTGTGAAGGACAGTGCATAATGTCAGTTTCTGAATCCAAGAAAAATACCCTTGCAGTAGAAAACTGCGAGATAAGCAATTTCTGTTGTTCAGATGGGATCCAGCATGACTAGCATGACCAGGACTACCACAGTGAACGCATAGTCCTGACAGTGATGTATGGAGGCCTGAGTGTGACGATACTGGGCTGCATTCGTGTAAAATGTGTTGGGGAGAGGACATTTATAAATGGCACCATGAATGTCTGTGGATATACCAAAGTAGTGGCTGACAATAAGACCCCCAGTCTGCAGAAGCTTGGCTAAAGAGGAATATTCCAGCAGGATAATGATCCACAATCACACAAAGGTTTCAAAGAAGAAGAACAAGAAAAAGTGAAAACTATAACCTGGTCAAGTATGTCACCTGACTTGAAATCAATCATCAAATGGAATACTTTTGAGTATTTTAAAGAGAATGATAGAGCAACACACCCCATCTGAAAAAATAAATACTTAAGATGGGCATCTCTCTAGAATTCTGTGCAACATTGGTATCCTTCATGCTGAGCACGATTGGGTCTGACATCAAAAAATGTTAGGTAAACATATGTAGTTTAAAAAATCTGGTTTTTGTTGCATCCAGTTCCTACTGTAGGCCTGCTTATTTAATATAACAAATGTAAACAGTATTTTAGATTTTTTGAGTTTTTATTTTACGTTCGATCAAATGCCCTGCTGTTTAACTTAGAACTAATGAATTTATTGAGAGGTGATACACTGTTGGATCACTTGACATATAAGTGATATTGCACAAATGGCAGCGCATGACACAAAAGTTTGTCTTTGACCTTGGAAAAAAGCACAGAGCTACAGGAAAATCAACTTCTTATTGTCTCTGCTGTTGAAAGACATGGCCAAAAAAATGTCATAGGGAAGAAATCATACAAATCCACAAAAATAATAACAATAGCTTCCATCATTAAGTTCTTTTGGAGCGATAATGTCAGATTTGAAGGTCTTTAGGTCCTCAACCATCACATTAAAGCCATTATGATCTCCTTACTTAGATCCATACACTAAAGTGTTTTTTTTGCTGTCAGTGTTTGCATTTTACAACTTCTGTTTTACACAAATTAAGAAATTAATAACAGATTACATAATTAAGTCTTCACAGCAGGCAGAACATATTGTATGGTAAAAGGTACTGCAGGTCATATGGAACAACATGAAACACTGA
Source organism: Stegastes partitus (assembly GCF_000690725.1). Classification (NCBI taxonomy): domain Eukaryota; kingdom Metazoa; phylum Chordata; class Actinopteri; family Pomacentridae; genus Stegastes; species Stegastes partitus. The sequence goes on along the minus strand of NW_007578066.1, from coordinate 488,224 downwards.
ACCAGCACATAAAATTAGTTGTCGACCCCGCCAGGCAAACCAACCTACACTCACTCCCTTTAATCAGTTCATGTTCAGAAAAAAAAAAAGAAAAGAAAAAAAGCTAGCATGAACTTGACTGAACCTGGGAACACCTGTCCAATATAGTCTCTGTCTCTGTGTAACACTGTGGCTGCTGTATTACCCAAGCTTTGCATCATATTGTCCACAGACAGATCCTGACCAAATCATTTGTGCTGCTGACACATCAGAATTGTACAGTCACGGTGCATCGCATCAGCTCAGACTGTTGCAGCAGCCCCAAATTAACAGAAAGATGGTGTTCAAATGAATTAAACAAGACAAAGATCTATGTGTATGTACAATACTCATAGTGTAGATAAATGCCTGGAACCTTTATTCTTTCAACCACTGAATCCCAGCTGTGTCTCTGGTATATAAGTCTTAATGCAGGGAAATGACAAAGGGCTATTCTGGACCTGCGAGGAAAATATTATTCACAGGCTGCACAGGGAAATTGCTCAAGGTGCCACAAACATCAGCAGCACTTACATGAGAACCCCCTCCCCTGCTGAGACCATTTTCACCGCTAGATAAAGTGCTTTTATTGCTCCCAGCTTTCAGCTGTATATTACAGTTCTAGTGACATTGGCTGTTCCTGGTCACATATCAAGCGGGACTCGCTGATTATGAGGTCTATCTGATGGACTGATGCAAAGTAGATTTACCATCTCAATCTTCTAAAAGCTTGTGGCAAGATGGCCTCAGTTCTTCCGGTTTCCATGGAGAGAGTACGAGATGAGTTAGGATCACAGTCACCAGAATCAACAAATCAGAATTCTGGTGGCAAAGAGAACCTCTCACCAGGCAGGGAATCACCAGAGGTAGGGGTGTGAAAGAGCTTCACCCTCATCTGAATACACTAACCTCATTAATTCTACAAGAATCATCCTCCAAGGGTTCAAACATAAACCCAACCTTTTTTTTTTTTTTTACACAACAGATGCAGCCCATCACCAAGTCAATTACTATGATAGCTACACATGGTGACACTAAAACTGCTCAGAGAAAACAAGGGCTAAACCTCAGCAATGCGATTTTAGCTCATGATTAATAATGTTTGCATTAAAGGGAATGAATGACTTGAGAATTTTGATTGACTCAAACAATGTGGGGGTCATTCAGTTAGATATAATTGGATCCCATACAGCATTTCATGGCATTTTAATCAATAGACTTATCAATATATAGACATATTTGGTGCATGAATTACTGATCCATGGTGGATTATTATCTGTGTATGGAATGTGTCTGATTGTATACATCAGGTGTTTCAGAAAAAATATAATCTCAGGGTTACGAAAGCATTCTGGGATCAATCTATGTCCCTTTTACATACATTATGGTCTATATTGGCCCCCGAAAGAGTCAGTTCAAGAATTACCACAGGTCATTTATTATAAATAAAAGAAAGAAAGTTCAGTCTGCATTTTCCTAAATGCTTTGTTGTATATAGTTCAATCCATCAATGGAAATATTCCACTCTAGGGGTTTCCAGCAATCCAACAAAAAAACGAAGCAAAGTCAAAACAAAGAAATACTTCTGTGGCTGTCCATGCAGCTCGGGAAAAATAATCCAACTCAAAACGAATAATCCAACTCAAAGCGCTCCGTCCCATTAAGAAACGGAGGAATAGTCACAAAAGAAGGAGAAGAGGAACAAACAAGATCGCTCTGGACTTTGCCGACTCACATGAATCGTGGCGTGGCGCCGTGCTGCCGTTTTGCGTCTTCCAGTGAAGGTCCGATCGCTGACAGGATGACAGTAGCAGGTGGTTTCAGACTGCGGAAAACTATCACTTTCCCTGTGGAGGCCGACACGCCAAGGATCCAGTCACCACTGACGCACCGATACCATATTGGTCTGGAGGAGGCCAGATATGGGGAAATAGTGGGCCAGCTCATCCAGAGCGCAAAAAAACTGAACCATATTACTGGCTGGCATGCTAACAGGGCGTGGAGGCCAGGTAAATGGACAGAACCATACACTTTGCTTTATACATTTCATACCTTATATTTTGGCTGTTGCCACAGAGCTCAGAGCCAGGATCAGGTACCAGAGGGACACAAGAGACTGCAACATCATCTGCCTCACGGAGACATGGCTGACCCCCACCATACCAGACCATGCCGTTAAACCAGCGGAGTTTTTCACAGTTCATCGTATGGACAGAACGGCTGAGTCGGGAAAGTCTGAAGTTGGGGGTGTCTGTCTCATGACCAGTAACAACTGGTGCAGAGATGTTGTTTGTCTCTCCAAGTCCACCCAACCTGGAACTCTTAACTATTAAATGCCAGCCTTTCTTCCTTCCCCAGGAATTCACCTACGTTATTTTCACTGCTGTCTACAATTACCCACAGGCGGATATGGATGCTAAATTAGCAGAGCTACATGAGGCCTTCTCCAGCTAATCACTGGGAGGCAGCCCTCATCATGGCCAGGGATTTTAACAGTGCCAACCTGAGGAAGGTGATGCTGGATCTTCGCCAGCACATCGCCTTCCCCACCAAGGGGGACAGAACTTTAGACCACTGTTATTCTCCTTTCAGAGACGGCTATGCAGTAAAGACACAACCACCATTCAGCAGGTCAGACCACGCCTCCATTCTCCTTCTGCCCAGGTACAAGAAGCAGTTGAAGTGAACAGTCCCGGTGGAGAGAGAAGTGTCGCATTGGTTAGACCAATCAGAAGGCGCCCTGCAGGACACCTTGGAGACAGCGGACTGGGACATGTCCAACGCAGCTCTGGTGGTGACGTCAGTTTGTTTACGGAGGCGGTTGTGGGATTTATTGGGAAACTAGTGGAGGACACTATCCCCAAAAGAACTATCAGGGAGTTTCCCAATCAGAAGCCATGGATGAATAAAGGCATCCACAGTGTTCACAGAAATATTCAAACAGTCCGTCATTGTTCCTGTCCCCAAGAAAGCCAAGCCCAGCTGTGTTAACGACTACTGGCCCATTGCCCTGACCTCTGTGGTGATGAAATGTTTTGAAAGACTGGTCAGAAACTTCCTCATGTCCCCCCTACCTTTCTCCCTGGACCCCCAACAGTTTGCATAGGGGCCAAACAGATCCACAGACGATGCCATCAATCATCTGCTACACACAGCCCTGGCCCACCTGAACACTAGGAAGGTGAATTATGTGTGAATACTGTTCATGGACTTCAGTTCATTATTCAACACCATAATCCCCTCCAGACTGGTCACAAAGCTACAGGACCTTGGACTCACCTCCTCCCTGTGCAGGTGGGTCCACAGCTTTTTGACCAGCAGACCACAGGTGGTTCGAGTGGGAAATCACTTGTCCCCCTCAAGCACCCTGTACACTGGTGCCCCCCAGGGCTGTGTACTCAGCCCTCTGCTGTACTCACTGTACACTAATGACTGTCTGTCCACATCAGACTCTAACACCATCATTAAGTTTGCTGACGACACAGCAGTGGTGGGTCTGATCTCCAACAACGACGAGTAGGACTATTTAATGGAGATCACCCACCTGGAGGACTGGTGCAGAGACAACAGCCTCCTCCTGAACATCAGCAAGACTAAAGAACTGATTGTGGCCTACAGCAAAAAGCAGCAGAGGGCATACCACTCACTCAGGATCAGTGGGACAGAGGTGGAGAGAGTGGAGAGCTTCAAATACCTGGGTGTTAACATCACGCAGGACCTGACGTGGTCCTGTCACATCAACACCCTGGTGAAGAAAGCTCAACAGTGTCTCTACTTCCTCCGACGCCTGAGGGACTTTAAGCTCCCTCTAAAGGTGCTCAGGAGCTTTTACACCTGCACCATTGAGAGTGTTTTGTCTGGGAGTATCACCACCTGGATGGGCAGCCGCACCCAGCAGGACTTCTTGGCTCTGAGGAGGGTGGTCTGCTTGGCTGAGCGCACCATCAGAACCACCCTCCCCAACGTGCAGGACATTTACCACAAATGATGCAGGTTAAAGGCCAAGAAGATTGTGAGTGGGCCCACCCACCCCAGCCACAGACTGTTCTTTCTGCTGCCGTCAGGGCAGCATTACCGCTGCCTGAAGGTAAACACAGAGAGGATGAGGAGGAGCTTCTTCCCTCAGGCTGTTCGCCTGCTGAACTCGAAACAATAGTCTCAATAAACAATCCAACCAGTTACTTTTCATCTTGTATATATACATGAATATAAAATGATTTTCTGTATTTATTTTATCTCCTTTTACACTGTTTGACAATTTGATTTGTTCATTTTTGCTTATCTCTCTCTCTCTCTCTCTCTCTACATATATATACATATATATATATGTGTGTGTGTGTGTGTGTGTGTGTGTGTATACATATACTCATCTATATATTTATTTCTTGTGTGTTTTTATTCTTATTCATCTAATTATTATTGTTTCGGTGTGGAACAGGTGCACAACACATTTCACTGCACGTTATACCATGTATAGCTGTGTTTGTGACCAATAAAGGCCCTGAATCCTTGAATTCTTCAACCCAGCGCTGCTTCCTTAGGGGTTTGACATATTTTGACTGATTAGAACTCACCTTGGTGAATTCAGCACATTTCAAACACCTTTACTCTGACAATCTGCTACATTTGTCCAGGTTATAACAGTATCATTCCAAGCACAGAGATGCCTGATAATGTAGGTGTCAGTCCTGTTCAGAGTGCACTGTGGTATCGTTTATTAGCCGTGACGCCGTGATCTGAATCACCTACAAAACATGAGCCCAGATGCGAAGTTTTATGAAAGCAAGGAAGCAGATGTGCTTTCTAATAGCAAGCAGTTGTTCATGCTTGGAAAACCTTTCATAAAATAACAGCAATAAACCACAATAAAAACAACCCACAGGGTGCACTGAGGTTCATGTAAGGCTATTTCCTCAACTGCTCCTGGACAGCAGTCTTTTTTGATATTTTGCTTTTAGACTGCCATGCTAATGAGGGGAACAACACTGGAGTGTAGTGGAGTCACAGGTGGACTTTCAAAAGTCAGCATAAGATGAGATGTAAAAGACCAATTGCACACAAAGAATTTAAACAATAACAATAGTTCAGAACTCACAAAAACTGAAATGTTGTGAAGAAATTTAGGGAAAAACTCCCAACCTACCAAGAAGTGGGGGGTACTGGCCAGTCTCACTCTAGGTACATCTCTTTGGCTCAGGCCTTAACACCAGTAGCACCGCCAGCACTGGTAACTCAAAGAAGTAATAATTAGAGCAACTTGTCACAAACATATCAGACTGAAGTACTGACTGTACAGCCACGAGGCAATAAAGAGGAAAACTGCTAGGAAGTGGACATGCATGTAGAGATGGAGGGGGGGAAAAAAACAGGAATCCCTGGGGATTTCCTCTGTCTGTGCTAAAATAACAATACTCAAAGAGTTAGTTTACAGCTGCACAAGTTTAAAGCAAACTGTCTAACACAATGTCAAACTTGTCGCAGCCCCCTGATGAGCTGAATCACCCAAACTCTTAGATGTGACTAGTTTTAGATGTGTACGCTAAGGTAGACAGTACTTGTTTTTTTTATTATTATTTTTTGAGTCTCTTGCCTGGCTAACGTCATATTTTGCAGACCGGAAACAATTTATCAATATTAATAACTGCTCTTCCTCTCCTGCCCCCCTTCCCCAAGGTGTACCCCAGAGTTCGGTGCTTGGTCCTCTCCTTTTCATTCTCTATCTCCTCCCCCTTGGCCAGATCATTCGTCATCATGGTCTTCATTTCCATTGTTACACTGATGACATCCAACTATACATTTCCACTAAATCTGTCAACTCCCAAACCCATGCCACCCTCTCAAACTGCCTTATTGATATTAATTTCTGGATGCAAAATAATTTCCTCAAACTTAACTCCAGTAAATCTGACATTCTCATTATTGGTCCTGATTCCCTCACCTCTACAGTTCAAGATTTCCTTTCATTCGACAACTCCTCCCTGTCACCCTCGCCCCACTGCCACCTAAAAAACATCGCCCGCCTCTGCCCCTCTCTGTCCCTCCCCGCAGCAGAAACCCTCATCCACGCCTTCATTACATCACGCATTGATTACTGCAATAGCATCCTCTTCGGTACCACCACCAACCTCCTCAATAGACTCCAATACATCCAAAACTCTTCCGCCCACCTCCTCACCCACACCCGCTCCCGAGAAATCTCGTTTGTGACAGAATATTTTCACCAATCACAGGTCTTTTTACTGAGCAGCACTTGAGATAGTATAAAAAGCAATGAAGACCACAGTAGACCAGAAAGTATTTGCACATTGGGTGAGATGGAGGGCTCTCACCTTGGAGAGCAGGGTTGGAATCTCTGGTAAACAGCCACACATGACTTTTAGCTTGGCCACGTTTGTCCAGTTGAAGCACATTTCGTCAAGTGGCAGGGACTTAGAACAGAGAGGGGTATGTTCCAGGTTTCTGCCTACTGCAGATTTAATTTAAAGTAAAGAAAGTTAAAAAAAACAAACAAACAGCATATAAAACAGTATATAAAATATTTATTTTTATTTTTATTTTTATTATTATTATTATTATTATTATTATTATTTTCTTTATTTCTTTATTTTTTTAAAAAACTGGTGTGTTTTACTTTATTTGTTTTAACCTTGTCTTAAATTAATATTTTAAATTTCTGCACTGTTTCATGATGATATTCCTGCATTTTAAAGCTTGGAAAAGAAAGTTAGTTCGAGCTCAAAGATACACACAATGTGTTTTTGTGAGTAACATTGTCATATGTTGTTGTTGTTGTTGTTTGCAAGGAATCTCTCCAGGGTGCACTGGAAATATGAACTCAACCAAGAGATTTTCATACTTAGTACAAGCAGGAAGAATGATTACAACTCCGATAACTTGTTTTTATATGCTTATACTCTTACAAACCCTATAATTTCCATGGTAGATAAATTATAACAAAGAATAGCAGGTAACAAAAATCCAGAGAAGGAAGAAACTTAAATTTGTTGTCTGGTTGCAAACAAATAAAACATTTTCATTGTGGACCCTGAGCCTGAACAGAAAGTGTGCACTTAAAACCGGTCCCTCGCTCAGCAGGCGCTCAGCAATCACTATGCACAGTGGGATACATGATGTTGAGTAAATTGCAAATGGGTGAGAATCTTCTGTGTGAGTTCACCCTCTCTCCAGAAAGCGAACAGTGGCACACAGACCTTCCAACCTGGTGAAGCAGACATGAAAAGCAGACTGCTGACAAGAGTGACAGGAGTGTTGTTTACAGAGACCCATGATGCTGTTGCGAGTGTGGCCCCAGACAATGCAGCAGAAAACTACTACAAAAACCTCCCCTGCAGGGAGAGCTGACAGGGAAACTACTGCAGCTTGACAATAATGACAGCTGAAAGTCACTTAAAAGCAAGATTCATTCAGATCCTGTTGATGGATGATAGAAGTACAGTGGATTCTGTTGTCACTTTTATGACTTCACTGCAAGTATTTCTTCCTTTTGAAACAGTGAAGTATTAAAGTACTGAACGATAATGTTTCAGATTGTATGATATGTAGAAAATAACATCCCTGTAATTTCATTAAGAAATGACAGGATATAATTGAGATTACAGGCGCTTATGCCTAAATGATAATATTGGTATTCTGTCTGTCTGTAACTTGGATTTACACACTCTTGTACTAAACTGTTTCCCAATTATGTTGTAATTTGTTTATGATTTTGCCCTTTTTTTAACAACTGTCTCCTGTTGCAAACAAAATAAAGACATTTCTCATTAATATGCATGGCAAATGTTGTTATTCCCAACTATAATTCATGAAAGAATGAAAACAGAGTACTTTTCAAGAGCTGTCAACAAATGCTAAGTTACGTTTCTACTCCTCCTTTACTTATTATTTGATCCATGGCTGGATTATTCTGTTTGTGGACCTCGGAGCAGAGGCAGCTTCATTATACAACCAGAATATTTGGAATGTATCTGAAATATTTGGTACCTCCTGGCCCCAGGTTTTCTGTGTGCTACTTAGTTTGTGGTATTTTGATTACAATCAACTATATTTAAGAACATATGCCATGAGTTCCTCCCTGGTTGTTGATGTAACCCCTGAAAACTCACTTCTGTGTATTACAGTTACAGATTTAGAAGTTTTTCTGGAGCCTATCCCAGCTGACTTAGGGCGAAGGCAGGGGACACCCTGGACAGGTCGTCAGTCTATCACAGGGCTACACTTAGAGGCAGACAACCAAGCACACTCACATTCACACCTATGGACAATTTAGAATCACCAATTAACCTCAGCATGTTTTTGGACTGTGTGGGAGGAAGCCGGAGAACCCGGAGAGAACCCACGGGGAGAACATGCAAACTCCACACAGAAAGATCCCGGTGCCCCCACCGGGACGCGAACCGGCAACCTTCTTGGTGCGAGGCAACAGTGCTACCAACTGCGCCACCTTGCAGCCCTTTTTCTCCATGAAAACAGTCATTTTCTGTATACAGTAACTAGAACATGCAGCTCTATGTTCTACACTAAACAATGGCAAATTATATCATTGGATATACATGTTAAAGACAGAAGCCAAACATTAAGAGCAATAATGATACATAAAGCCCCACACTGTAAGTAGACAGGATTGGTTCCTTTGGTTTATGTATGAAATCCTGGAAATCTGAATCTGTGTTTTTGAAACTGCCATCGGTACACTGCAGCTTTAAGGTATTGAATGCTCAGCTGGGACTTAGAGCATGTAAAAACACCTCGAGGACATGTAAACAAGTTACAAACCGTACTCTTAACAGTGGGGGTCTTTAGCACGAGCTCTGGGAGTCACAAGCTAAGCTAATAGCTATGGACCTGCCTTAGTTAATGTGCTGTACTTTAGAATTGGAAAGTTTATACAAGTTTGAATTGCAACCGATGAAACAATCTGGTCTCCAAAACTAACCACATTACAGTACATAGAAAATAAGTTCATATATTGTGTAGTGTCGGGGCAACCTGATGGCTTAATGGTTAGTGTGTATCCACTAAACACCACATTCTTGGCTTGAATCCTACTGCCTTTCATACAATTGAATTTCCCTTCTGGGATGAAAAAAGTATTTTTCATTTCATTCATTTCATTTCATTTCATACCAGGCTTCGACTCCTGCATTTATTGTTGTTCTCTTTACTGTCCATAAAATAAAGGCAGAAAATAAAATAAAAAATAGACAAATGTGTTGCATGTCACTGTGGACATTTTCTGTGTACAAATATAAAAGAGAAAAGTTAGGATAAAACAAAACATAGCTTCTTTATTTTTAACTTTTATTAATTGATTTTCTCTCTCTTTTATGGCTGATGTTGTCACTTACCAGTCATTCACATAATGATTGTTGAATGTATGGTTGTTTGAAGTCACAATCTGTCTTCACTGACTTTCAACCAGTTGCCTACATTTTTCACCCCACAAAAAATTGCATCACCCCTCGCCACATTTTAATGATAAATGCCTAAATTTAAAAAAAAAAGAAAAAAAACCCTAGCATATAAAATCGTTTCCAAAATCATGACAAGAAATCTATTGTCAAAGTCATGACAAATCAAATACTGGAGGCAGATCTGCTGAAGATGATTATTGACAGTATTTACAGCAGCACAAATGAACAGTTCAAATGGTCCTGAGTTTATTTTACTTTATCCAAACAGATAAAGATGTAAAATCACAAAATGATACTGCATATTTTTGTCAGTTTGTTGCTGTGGACTAAGTTACCGACGACAATAAAGCTAAGCACACAGTGTAACTTTCACTCATTGGTAGTTGTGAGGGTTGTGGACATGTTTTACTGTGTGTTTTGGATTCTGCTGTTTTTCTGTGTGTTCGGTTGGCTGTGAGTCTCATTTTCAGGCTGGGCGGGGCTGGTTGGAGGAGGATGTTCCCTCGTTGGCACAGCTGCGACTCATTGGCTCATCAACAGACAGGTTAAAGCCACCGCTCACCTGGACTCCTGTGCCAGACGATTGTGAGCACAAGCCGGATTTTCCCGACTCACGAGCACCTACATAGGAAATCACCCTCCTGCACCACCGCTACACCAGCGCACCCACCCTGGATTCCTCACCTGCCTCCTGGTGCTCCACGCTCCCCCAGATTCCCTTAATAAACCTGTTTTTTTTTGTTCCCTTTAACTCCCGTCTCCTCTTTCGTTTGTGTCCCACCACATGGTGAGCGGCTCTCGGCCGTCACAATTTCTCTCTAATTAAAGTTTGTAAAACTACACTGTGTAAAACTATCACTGCAGTGGTTGATCTTCATTTCTCAAACTGGCTCGTCACAAAATCAATCTACCTCTTCTTATTGTCATTGTTCTTAGGAAATTTGAAAGATTTGCTGCTACACATTTTTTCTGCTCCTTTCACTTTTTGGTTTATTGGTGGTTGATAAAGCAGTTTAAAGGCACGTTGCCTACACTGCACATCTGGTGGATTGAAGTACGGGAGAGAAGCACAATTTCTGACAGGCTGTAGCTAAAATACAATGTGGAAAGATTTCAAATTGGAAAAATGAAGACAATCTAAGGTCAGAGGCCAAAAGGATCACAGAGAAGGTAATTGAATCCAACACGCTGGATGAGCAGTCTCACGCTGTGATCCAGAATACAGGTATTCACCACCTTTTCGAGCCACAGTACACTCTACCTTTTTGACAGGACATTCCCGACAGCGTCCTATTGCAGCTTCACAACCAGGTTTGTGACTGTGTTTAAGGCACATTAAGGCACAGCTTGGATGCTGAGATGCATTGTTTTTCTTCCAGCATTGCAGAGCTATTCAGTTGTAGAGCAGATACATTGAATTGATTTGAATAACTTTAATGTACTGTACTTGAAGTGTGTGACGTGTGTATTGTCTAGGGTAATGCTATGGATTAAGATTTACTGGTGGCAAATGCTAAATATTAAATGTCTTGGATTAGATTGGAGCAAAAAAAAAAAAAAAAAAAAAAGCTCAATTGAGATATACCTAATAGACGTGATTCTAGGACACATCCAGAATGGCAAACGCTAGACCAGGGGTCGGCAACCCACGGCTCAATCCACGATTCTTCCTGAGTGATTTACTTATTTAGTATTTCAAGCGCAGGATTCAAGACATCCAACAACTGTCTGTTACTGAAGAACTTCTTCACAAACAGCACTCGAGCACCGAAACCCAACAACGCCGACTCAGGTTTAGTTTTCTCTGTTTTACTTACGGCACCTTTGTTTTTACACTGCAAAGGCACAAAAGAACCAGCAACGCAAAAACGGCTCCCGCCGCAACGTATGCGAGCAGGAAGTTGACTCGTATGTTCATCAGGAACAGATGGAGCTGCACATCAAAGAGCTGCAGAACAAGAAGAAGCAGCTCAACAAGGAAGTCCAGAGCTACAAGGACGCAGACCGCAAGCTGAAGGAAATTCTGGAGAGCAGGGAGAACCCACAGACCTCCAACAAGGCTCTGGAGAAACAAAATAAGCAGCTGACCAGGCAGGTAGAAAGAATGGCAGACGAGATTAAGCTTCTCCAAGAACAGAATGACGAGCATGAAGACGCAATGGCAGAGGTGGAGGGGGCCCTCCTCAAACTTAAGAATGAGAAGAAGGCCTTTGAGGTGAAAAATCTGAAGCTTGGAGAGGAGAAAAAAGAATTGGAGATAAAGATCACAGCCCTCCAAGAGCCCAGCAAACAACTGGAGTCCTTAATCAAAGACCTCCAGCAGAAAATTGAAAATTTGAAGAATTGGAGGAAAGAACTAAAACCCTCCATGCTGAAAATAAAGAACTTCTGGAGGCCAAAAATAATGACCTCCAGGAGTACAATGAAGATCTGCTGGGGACAAATCAAGACCTCAACAAGGTCAAAGAACTTCTGGAGGCCAAAAATAATGACCTCCCGAAGGACAACAAAATTGTGCAGCGGACAAATGAAGAACTTAAAAAGGTCAAAGAACTTCTGGAGGTGACAAACAAAGACCTCCAGAAGGACAAAGACATTCTGGAGCAGGACCGGAAACTGATGCAGCAGGAGGTTCAAGTCCTGCTAGAAAAGAGCCAAGAAATGGAGGAGTCAAATAAAACCCTGGAGAAGGACAACAAGGAGCTCCAGGAGCAGTTCGTGAAAAAGCGCCAGAAGAAGAGATTTTTTGGTCTTTTCGGGAGCTGTGAGCAGAAGGAGGAGGACAGAAGGCTCAAAAGAGAAAAGAAAGAGAAGAAACAGCAGGAAAAGGAACAGCGGAGACAGCAAAGAGAGAGAGAGATGGATGACAAGAAAAGATCAGAAGGTCGTTCAGAAGCAGGAGAATGAAAAGTTGGGGGCTGCAGTTGGTTTCATTAAACCATCTGTATGCACCTTGAGGTGGAGAAAAATGGGACACCTTCTATCAGTCTCCCATCTCTCTCCACCTCCCATCACTCTCCCATCTCTCCCCACCTCCCATCCCTTCGTCCCCACTGAGGGCAGCACGGTGGCTACAGTGATTAGCACTGCAGCCACACAGAAACACCTCCCCCTGCTTCTGTGTGTAGTTGTGTGTTCTCCCCATGTTTGTGTGGGTGTTCCCCGGGTTCTCCTGTTTCCTCCCACAGCAGCAAAAAAACACAAAACCTGTTAGGCTAATTGGACACTCTAAATTGTCCCCAAATTAGAAAAAAGAAAAGAATAAAAAAGAAAAGAATAGAAAATTTAAATCAAGATTAATCATGTTAAGGTCAGCACTGAATGATCCACTATTTTCATATGCCCCAAATTTGACCTTAACCTTAAACCCCCCACCCCCCTGCCCGCCACAGAAAAAAACAAAAAAAAACTCAGTAACTCTGCCAGTGTGTCTCTTTGGGTCACTCTGCCGGTCCCAAGCCCGGATAGAGGAGGAGGGCTGAAGCAATTCCACCCCAGTTTACTGCACGCATTACATCTGAGGCTTAGGTTGCAGTTAAAGTGCATTAAAGCCGGCAACAATGAGAAAATAAACACTGAGTTATTCATAGATGTATCCTAAGGCAATTTCTCGAAAAGTGTTCTTTACTTTTAGTCATTGTATGACTAAATATAGACGTAACCTGATTAAATAAATCTAACAAAATAAACATGATCTGGAAAAGGTTTCTGGTCAGAACGTACTTGTTCAATATGGAATGTACAATAGCAACTCATGACACTCAAACTGATTCACAGTGAAGACTCATGTTAAAATAACAGCCTGATGGCTTTTTTTTTTTTTATACATAGCATAAAGGTAAAAGACCATATATGCAGTGTTATCTTCATTTTAGATGTCAAAAGAGTTTTGTGGCTCCCGGTGTTTTCTTTTTTGTGGGAAACAGGTCCAAATGGCTCTTTGAGTGTTTAAGGTTGCTGACCCCTGTGCTAGGCTGTACTATAGTCTAAAAAATGGAATTGTTTAAGTGTCAGACACTGCTCTGGTTAGGGTTTGGTTAGGTTCAGGGAAACATCTTAATAATAACCATTTGGCTACTGTTACAAAACAACCACGGTCATAGTTCACAGCTAGAAAAGGGGGACGCATTAAAGTAAATGTTTTGTTGACCCATTTAACAGCCCTGACCTCCCCCCTCTGTAGCTACCTGATATCCTCCATTGTTTCTGTCATTATTACTACAGCTACTAAAAGACACTGTCTCCTGAAAACAAACATACTGTATGACATTTGCACACTGAAGTCAGTAGCTGCCTGCTCATACCCAACCAGGGAATTTTGGGACCTTTCTTGGGTCAGTGGCTCTGTTTTAATTTCCTGCTTTGCCCTGTTGGAATTCACTCTTGCTTTATCACTGTCAATATTCAGTTGCAACTTATTGAGTTAGAATTCCTGCATGTTAATATTTTAGTTAAATTTGGCTTTTTTTGTAATACAAATAAGGGTTTTATTGAAAAGTAAGTATTGAATAAGTAAGGTATTGTAAAAATTAAGTATTCTCTATAATGTAGCTGCATTTAGCATGAAAGGTTTCAAAGAAGACAAAGCTGTCTGTACCTTGCTATTTTTATTAGCATGATACAGCCATTTATGATGGCTTTATCCTGAGGCCCGGTAGTGGCCCTCCCTTTGTGTACACTTTATGGCTGAGTACCTTGGGGAGTCGGATGTCTTTGAGTTAAAATCCAGAGAAAAAATCCCACCATGGTTATGGGTCAAATAAAAGAAAACCAACAACGGCACGCTGGTGATGACGGAGGAGCCAGTCAGTGAGGGTCCCTGGGGGACACAGCACTGTAGTCTGCTGCTCCTTTGATTACACTCTTTTGCTAGAGAAACTGAGGAGCCGAGGGAGACGAAGTGTTGAGGGAGGAGACGCACAAGGCATCCCCAATCAGCAGCCTGAGTTAATAAGGGAGTCAGGTTTATCATGAAGACATTTTACATTATAAAAAAAAGGAAAAAAAAAAATCTAAAGGTAGTGTTTATTTTCTGTGGTGGTTTGGGAATGGTAGTGAAAGCTGTCTACAGACACGTTGATCCATCAGAGACAAAGAAGAAGAAGAGAGTTGTTTCTTCTACCTCTGTGCTTTACTTAGTGTGAAAGTTTTCTAACAGTTTGTTTAGACTTTGTTCAACATCAAATGTACTGTAGCTTGCTGCTGCAGTTATGAAACAAAAGTAAATGTGACTTCTTTTTTTTTTTTTGTCTTGCCTTATATTTATCTTATATAAAACTCCAGTGACTCATATGTAACATGAAATGACAATTTTGTTTTAATGTACACATCCAGTCTGCGTTGTAGGTTGAGATATGAAACTATGTTGGTCTCATTGGCAGAGACACCAAACATCCTGTTTAAACACACTGTCCTGTCCTATGCACTGTGCACAATGTAACGGTGTTTAGTCCCCCCCCCCCCGATTTAGACTCTGTGTTGTGGGAAATTCACTGTCACAAAACTGTATAATTCCATTTATTGTCATGTTTAAGAAAACATAAAATGGCAGCTACATACAGGGGCAATTGGAAATTGCATGTTTTTTGTGTGACTAAAATCCACTTTAAGTAGTGGGCTGTATCAGTGCATGACTGAACGTAACCTGAAGTTTGTCACTCAGTGTAGCCAACTGGATAAAGAAATTTAACGATTTTTGGTTGTTGTTTTTTTTAAAAAATAAGTATTTTTATATGTCTTAAAATGCATGCAAATAATAAAGAACCAGAAAATATGAAGGTTTGCAAAACACTTATTACAATTTCTGTAAAAGGTGATAAAACATTTCCAATACACTGTACACCTGATGTGTTTCATCGTATTACATTTGCTTAAACTCACTGACTCATTTCATTTTACCTGATACCTGATTTTTATGTCTGTCAGAGTTATTCTTACTATTGTTATTTTCTATTCTGGACCAAGTCATGAAGGCCAAAACAGATTTAAATTAATTGCTAATACTTATTCAGAACTCAGTGCTGCACCTTAACCACGTACAACATGCACATACTAGAGTCGTGTTGTTGCTCACCTTCAAAAAATCTCTGCAAGCTGAAGGTTAAGTATTTTGTTAAGTCTTCCTGCTGAAAACCTTGAAGACTCTGGTAGGGTGAAGACAATAACTCGGTTCATTGTGGTCAAATGTCTGCGACTCTGCTGAGTTTTGGTTAACTAAAGATATTCAGTGAATGGATATACAGACAGATGTCCTTTAAATAATAATGTTGCAGACTGTCCTTCACTGCTGAAGCAGTTCTTCTGTTTGTACATAATACATTTAACCTCTTATTCTTACATTCAATCCTATCTATGCTTTTCTATGCTATCAAAATCTGTCAGTGGTACATCTGTTTGCAAAGGACAAGAGTCTAATTGAATATAATGAAGTGTGGTCACAGCCAAAGCATACTACGACAACAATCAGAATCAAATCTATGTGCGTTTTTCTTGAATATGTACGAACTGTATATGGGTAGTTTTTCTGCTGTCGGCTGTTCAGAGTGTCCAAAGAGCAAATGTTGTTAATTCCATCTCCATTTTTTTTTAATGCTCATAATGACTACTGCTGTACTGTTGTACCTCCAC
Organism: Stegastes partitus; assembly: GCF_000690725.1. NCBI lineage: Eukaryota > Metazoa > Chordata > Actinopteri > Pomacentridae > Stegastes > Stegastes partitus. The sequence goes on along the minus strand of NW_007578066.1, from coordinate 472,148 downwards.
TAAATGGCCATACCTGTCATGAACTCACTACAGAATTGGTGGACACAAATGCTTGACTCAGTAGGTTCGGGCAAAAGACAGGTTTAATGGCAGTCAGGGTTCGGTACACAGAAATTCAGTCCAACAGGCAGAAGTATCCAAGAATCGGCGAGCAGAGGCAAGGTCAAAAAGCAGAAACAAGGTCGAGATCAAACAGACTGTGACTTAACTTGAATAACGCTGGTACGAGGACTGTGAAGTGCAACAAACTGGCGACGAGACAGTGAGACACACAGGGTAAAATACACGAGGTAATGAGGGTAAATGGGAAACAGGTGTGGGGAGGTAATCAGGGAGCAGGTGAGACAAGACAGGTACAGGAAGTAAAACTAGAACAGAACACCCAGTGAAGTGATTTCAAAATAAAACACGAAAGACGAGACATAATGTGCAGACATGAACAGAAACTTGACAGACATGACAATACCATTGAAACAACTGAAGTGAATAAAATTGATCAGAACATATCATATCATTTAACTTTGTGTCCTGGGATTTATGTGGCTGTTACCCCCACCCCCATGGCAATGCCACTTCCCAACACTGGCACCTCCCTCAGCAAGACAATCATCGTGTCACAATTTAAAAACTGCTCAAGACTGCTCATAACTTGAAGACCGCAACAAATAGTACAAGGTGTTGCCCCTGCCTCAAAACTCCCCAGATCACAGTGCGATCAAAAATCTGCAGGATGCACTGAAACCAAGTCTGATCCACTGAAGCCCCACCCTGCAACCCAAAGGAGCCAAAGGATCCACTGCCACAGACACTCTGTCCAGGTCTGAGCTGTTGCTTTGCTGGAGTTACAGTACTGTACCGTTTAGAGTATGTCATGAAAATATTTGCTGTTTTTGCAATACACTACAACACTGTTCAGAGATACAGTATATGTAAAAGTTTGGCCATCTTTGGGAAAGTTAAGTATTTTACTGAGTTTTGAAATGAAAGGAAGAAAACACAACAACTGCAATAAACAGACATTAAAGATAAGCCTTCTCGCAAAACTTAATGTGTTGTTACTTCTTTTTTCACCAACTAAAAATAAAATAAAAAATGAAAAATCAACAGCATATGCAAAATGTTCGGCCTCCTACTGATTCAGTATGTAGCAACCCCCGCTTTGGCAGATATCACAGCTTGCAAACGCTTTTTGTATCCAGCTAGGAGTCTTTTTTATTTTTGATTTAAGAATTTTCAGCCACTCTTCTTTGCAGATTACTTCAAGTTCTAAGATATTTTTTTTGGCTGTCTTCCACACACAGTATGATTTTTTTCACTGATGCTCAGGTCAGAGGACTGTGAAGACCATGCCAAAGGTTTGAGCCACTGCGACTCTTATCTGCAGTAATATAACAGACTTTAATTATCCTCAGTAAATTCACATATTATTCCCAGACTTTGTTTGAACAAAACCACTCTTTCTCTGATCATCCTACTCCCACTGCATTCACATTAGCCCTCTGAAGGTATGTCAACAGCAGAATTACTTTGATATTCATGCTATTGTGGGTATTTTCAAGTCTTAATGAAAACCTTATATTCTAATCTATTCCAGCACATGATCATCCACTCTGAGCTCAATAAAAAAACATAAAGTACAGTTATCAGCTTTTTGACTACATCACAAAAAAATAAAAAATAAAATAAAAATCCAATATAGAAGCTCTGTAAAAGTAGAACATTGCAGAGCTGTGAATTCAACTGGACTGCACAGGTGTCCTCAGTCATGTGTTTGGTAAGTGTTTATCCAGAAGCATGTATTTCACCGTCACCAGAGTGATATTTCACTCTCCGACAACAGATAGAGAGAATGTTACTACAAACAAGATGTTAATGG
>NW_007578066.1:451641-470150 GCF_000690725.1 Stegastes partitus | reverse complement strand
ACACTTAGAGACAGACAACCAAGCACACTCACATTCACACCTACGGACAATTTAGAATCACCAATTAACCTCAACATGTTTTTTTTGGACTGTGTGGGAGGAAGCCGGAGAACCCGGAGGGAACCCACGGGGAGAACATGCAAACTCCACGCAGAAAGATTCCGGTGCCCCCACCGGGACGCGAACCGGCAACCTTCTTGCTGTGAGGCAACAGTGCTACCAACTGCCCCACCTTGCAGCAAAATCAACTTTAGTCTATTTGTCTGTTTTCCACAGTGTTTGCTTTTTTTTATTTGTCCATGGGAAATATAACACATTTGGTCATAGTTCTTGTTTTCCAATGTTCCTTTTTTGTTTAATTCTAGTCTTGTCTTGTCTTGGAAAATAGCCAACACAATATAAAGCTACAAAATAAAAAACAGCACTTCAACAGCTGCTGTTGCGGATACACAGAGCACAGAAATATTTGGCCAGATTTGTAGCAGTAAGATATTTAACTTTTCTGTAACCCATCATGGTCACTGTAAAATGTACATCACAGACACGACATGACAGTTAAATCAATTTACTTGATAAGTCCAGACAGATGGGTGCAGGGTGGCGCAGTTGGTAGCACTGTTGCCTCGCAGCAAGAGGGTTGCTGGTTCGCGTCCCGGTGGGGGCACCGGAATCTTTCTGCGTGGAGTTTGCATGTTCTCCCTGTGCAGCGTGGGTTCTCTCCAGGTTCTCGGGCTTTCTAAATTGTCCGTAGGTGTGAAAGTGAGTGTGCTTGGTTGTCTGTCTCTAAGTGTAGCCCTGTGATAGACTGGTGACCTGTCCAGGATGTCCCCTGCCTTCGCCCTGAGTCAGCTGGGATAGGCTCCAGCCCCCCCGCGACCCTAGTGAGGATTAAGCATTAAGGTGTATAGACAAGGATGGAGGAAGTCCAGAAATATGAGCTATCATGATATAGTGATGTCAGGTTGCGATAACGAAGGTATAAAATCAGGTTTTGGAGCTTGAAAGACATTTACCAGGTAAGGCAATTGTTCATAGACATGTTATTAAATGTTGTAGACTCTTTGGAGTTTGACCCATACTCGTACTCATACTTTGGGCTTCTACTCCATTGCTTGGATCCCACTTTTTAAAATGTGTCATACCTTAGTTACCCAGCGTTAAGCAATGCCATGCTAAATCACTGAATACACATTTTAAGGTGGAGTCAACAAGTATCTCCTCACAGTTAGCTGTTCATTCTGTATCTGTTTGTATACAATCCCGGTTCTTTTAATGGGAGAAAAGATTCCACATTTAAAAACTTACATGCAATAATTATCAGTATCTTTTCAATGTTTATAGTAGGCTTAAATCTTAAAACTGTACTTCTGATCTGCTGTTATTTCCAGAAGTCAAACTAACACACAGGTTAAATTGGTTCGCCTATTTGGCAGAGACTCAACCACCAGTTTATGACGTGCACAACCACGGCAGCATTGGTAACATCCAGCCAGTCTATGAGAGAGTGACGTGTACAGTTTGGATGTGCATTGTCCTCCGCATGAAAGTTAGAGAAATTAAAGTGGATAGCAGTCTCATATCATGGCACATACAGGCCAGCTTACATCCAACATATTGTCAGATGTCATTTGGCTCTTGATATTTCACGCTGGAGGCTGAGATGCGGCCATAAGCTTCTTTTGTTCCCAGACGGGTCAGCTGAAATGCCATCCGTATGAAATGATAGGGCCGCAGAGAATGCTCCCCTCTGCTGCTGGGAGATAGCGCTAAAGCGGCACGGCCGAGCACATCCGCCACCGCTGCCGCCGCAATATCCCACCTGTCCACCGCATAATCACAAGCACGAGGCTATATTTATTTACAGGTGTAATCGGCTTGTCAGGAATGAATGGGCTGGCACACATGGATGGGTTTAAATGGTTCGGAACAGCTTGAATGACGTTGAGATTAACCCTGCGAGCTGACACGTCTCTATCACTCTGTGTCATCTAAAATGAGGGGAGAGCTCAGTGTTCGCCTTGTATCTATCATGCAGCGCTGGCGACAATAATCAATCTGACACGCCATCTGCCTTAGCTTCATAACCATCTGCATTTGCAATCACTCCCAGCCATGCTCATTTTCTTCCTCTTTCTTTTCTCCTTTCTTTCTTTCTTCTCTGCCTGCTCTACCTCTGACTCCCCCCTGCCTCCCCCTCCCTCCCCCCGTGTCATCTCTTCATCTCTCCAGACTTCCCCTCCCGCAAGCTCTCAATACTGTGTTTCTAATATCAACTGTGGCACTAATTAATGGAATTGTACAGAGAGAATAGAAAGCAGATGGCTTCATTACACAAACAAATATAATCGCATCCAAAACAGTGGCACATTCTGCAATGATCCCTGCATAATAAGGCAGCCTGCTAAACATAGTATACCATTATAGATACTACTAATAAGGGAGAAAACATGACTTGCTTGTCAGTATGAAAAACTCCTTCCAGGAAATGTATTTTCAGTCTATTAATTTGATCGAAAACTATTCCCTGCTCAGTTGGTTAAGGGCGTTTTTAGACAAAAAAAGGGCAGATGTTTTAAACATCTGGTGCCCAATTACAGTATTATTGTTACACTTGATTGTTGCCATATTTTTTTGTGTAAAAGTCATGCACGGAAGAGAGAGATTGCGATTCAGAGGGAATCTGCAGTGCACATTTTTTGGGCATCAGTTGCTTCAGTCGAGAGCACAGGGATTTCAACTCGCTCACTAAGAAATTTATGTTAATCAAGTTGTGGCACAAACAAGCCCTCAGAAAGAGCACTGCATAAGCAAAGAGCTCCTTCATCACCCACTGCAACAGCAGCTCGCGTGATTCAGCTGGAAGACTAATTCACCCGGGCTGGCAGACGTGTGCCCCAAAGCCTCTTCATAATTGGAGTGTTCTCTGATCTAATCTGAGATCCGGTGATAGAAACCCTCTCACGCCCCACTTCTTGATTCGTTGGTGACCCTGGCCTCCATCTTGGAGTGATGACAGCAGACATTTTGAATAGCGTAGCGTCACTGTGTCATACAGCCAACACCTCCCGTGTGGCATCACTGTGAGTTCAATGCTCAGGTGCAAGTTAATGAGCACACCATAATGCCACCGTGTCTGTTAGACATTATGTGTCTGTGTTTTGCTCATAACATTTAGGTGCAATGTAAACACCAGCTGTGTTAAAGACATATGAAGTGCCACATGTATGAACTGCATCAGAAAGGCTGAGCATGATGTGTTGATAACCCTCACAGAGTGCTATGGATCTGTAAAGGAAACCATAAAAAAAAGCTTAGTAATACTGTGACAATACAAGTGAATACTGTACTAAAGAAATCTGATATTGAAAAGAAAAAACTTAGGCTATCAGTGAACATATCACTGATACATCCAGTATCAAAATATTTGCAAACTGCCATATTAGTTGATGAACAACAGATTCTCATGATGAGTAAAAACATATTCTGGTCAAGTATGTTCCCAACTTTTATGACGCAAACATACACACACAAAAGCAAACACATTCAAGCCAACACATTCAGGCGGATGCTACAATTTATTCAATTCAACTTATATAGCACAATTCACAACATATGTCATCTCATAGTTTTTTAACAGGTACAGACCTTACAAATTTGAAAAGAGAACCCAACAATCCAAAGTTGCCTTTGGATTCTCTATCAGCAAGCCGTCCACAAAGGTGGGATTGAAGAAAAAAAAAAAAAAAAACAACCTTAATAGGGAGAGGGAAAAAGAAAGATTATTAAGTTATCTACAGTAACGTCCAGATGATTAAACTAAGGAAATTACTGATGGCTTGCGCACTATATGATGTATAATTTGATTAAGAATGAACCATTGCCATTTATATAGTCCAGGAAGATTGTGAGGCAACTTAAAGGGACAGGATTAGACTTTCTTTACATTATTATGATTAGTCATAGTCGTGGTAGCAGTACTACTACTACTACTATTACTACTAGTAATAACAACAACAACAACAACAACAATAATAATAATAATAATAATAATACTACTACTACTAATAATAATAACAATAATAATAATAACAAACCCTCCCTGCTTACTAAGCGACCAACATTTTTAGTTTTTTTCCCACCTAATGCAGATTTTATGTTGACCAACGCTCTTGCAGCCACAAACCTGAAATCAGATGGGGATATGTCTATCAAAAGCAACTCATTTTACATAAAAAAAAGAGAATGTTACAACATTCAGCAAAGAATTTGATAAAGTACACTAAGCTTCTGTTCACCTACAGTAAACCCATGACACAGTAAAGTGCACCACAGAGCAATGTTTTAAACAGTATATACCAATATATTTTAGACATTTTTATGTGATTATTTTTATCCTTTCTATTCGGTTTCTTCTCTGGAAAAGTTTATCATGGCAACAGTACTTTAATGGGATGGATGGGCTGCTTGGACTAGTGACTTCAATATTTCTGAAATTCTGGCTATGTCCATGTTACCATATGGCGAGAAGGTAGATAGTTGGCATAAATTAGAGAAAATGTTTAATTCAGTAACTTCTGAAGTTACCTAGATTCACAGCATCAATATGTTCAGAGAACGATTCCTGTTTTTTTGGACAGTTTTTATTCATCGTTATCATAGAAACTAATATAATCCAAATAGAGTTTAAACAGACTGGACCAGTTAATCAGCTACTTCTGCAAATCTTTAGAGGAGCTTTGGATTGCAGTTGAGCTGATACATTGTCATCCGCTTAGACGAGAAAATGTAAATATTGAAGAAATCAGGATCTGAAATGGGACACGGCTACCTTTCTTAGCTCAGTTTAAGCTGTAATATATGGTGGGAACCATCCATTGGAAAGCCAGTGTGAGACTGCCTATCAGTCTCTCTGCATCATTACACACACATTGCCTGTCTGCTGTCTGTATGTCTGAATCCATGTGTGTGTGTGTGTGTGTGTGTGTTCTTATTCAGACTCGAGTCACACACACAATGGTGTCACCAAGCAGCATTCACGGCTGCTACCCCTGTGTTTGTGCATCCCTTTTTTTTTTTTGTCTTTTATATTTAATCATGCCTCCATTAATAGATTTATGAAACTCATTGTCATTGTCTGGGTTGTTGTCATTCATGCTGGTGGTAGGCCTGTCTCTCACTGGACCATTCCGTCATTTTTGATTTTTCAGGTTTTCTAGTTTTGGTCATTGTAAATGTTTGAGGCTTAAGTTTCAGGCCATATGGTACTACTTACCGTTAAGACAACAAAAAGGTAACACACTTCAGTTCACACGACAATACTGGAAAAGTAGAACATTTCATACCATCCACTCCTATTTTACGGTCAAATGCAAATTACATTGTGTAAAGCGATTTATTCTCTGGCAGACAGGGGCTATGTGAAATTGAATGGAGTGATAACATTTTAGCTCCCTGTCTTGTGAACTGTCTTCACGTGTCTGTAAATAAATTAATCACAGCATTAAAACCACTGACAGATGAAGAGAATAACTGATCGTCTCGTTATAGTGCGATGTGCTGCTGGGTCCTGGCATTCATGGGGATCTTACTTTGTCCTGTACCACCTAAACATTGTTACAGGTCAAGCACCCCACACTCTAAACTCCCCATGACAATAGCATTTCCCAATGGAGGTGGCCTCCAATCCAACCAAGCATCCGTGGAATGCTTTGGAACAGGCCTGATCCACAGAAGCCCCAGCCTACAAACCACAGGTCCCAAAGGACCTGCTTTAAATGTCCCAGTCCCAGACACCAGAAGACACCCTCAGAGGTCCCATGTCCATTCCTCAAGAGGACAGAACTGGTTAGATGGCATAAGGACGACCAACACAATATCAATTTTAAAAAATTTTAATGGTGTGGCCTACAGTGTAAATGCGTCCTAATCGCCTTTAATATCTGACTTTGCCAAACAACAGGAATTATACTAAAAATTATAACTGAGTTTTGAGCTATATTCAAATTAATAAAGTATGTTAGTCAATGTCTGGAGGGTGGCGCAGTTGGTAGCACTGTTGCCTCGTAGCAAGAAGGTCGCCGGTTCGAGTCCTGGTGGGGGCACCGGAATCTTCCTGCGTGGAGTTTGCATATTCTCTCTGTGCAGCGTGGGTTCTCTCCGGGTTCTCCGGCTTCCTCCCACACAGTCCAAAAACATGTTGAGGTTAATTGGTGATTGCAAATTGTCCGTAGGTGTGAATGTGAGTGTGCTTGGTTGTCTGTCTCTAAGTGTAGCCCTGTGATAGACTGGCGACCTGTCCAGGTTGTCCCCTGCCTTCGCCCTAAGTCAGCTGGGATAGACTCCAGCCCCCCCGCAACCCTAGTGAGGATTAAGCGGTGAATAGATAATGGATGTTAGTCAATGTGAATGTGGCCTTCTTACTACTGCGCTTCAAACATTCCACCATTGCCTTGTTTTGTTTTGTTTTTCTATGTAGAATGTCTGTACGGTATGGGTTTGTCAGAAGAATGAGCCAGGCAGCCCCACTGTATTTCTAATTCAAGGTATTTTAGCTATTATTCACTCATTTCTCTTCATTATATGATTTCCATAGTATTTATTAGAAATAGCTTCCTTCCACAAACACACACACACTTTATCTTTATATAAAGACAGCTGCCCATAATGTCAATTTGACAATTTTATACACATTTATTATTATTATTATTATTATTATTTTTGAATAATACAAAGATGCAGTGCCCTCCAGATTCTAGGAACTTTTCTGGTGTGTTCCCGTCTCTCTATCCCCAGATGCTACATTGTCTTAATTGCCTCAATTGTCCACATCTGAGGAGGTGAGAAAAAAGGCTGGCCTGGGGAGTCTTGAATCGCTAAGATACTCTCTGTTGGAGCTCTTCCTCCTGTTATGGCTGCTTATCTTTTTGCACTTTGTCCCCTGGATATTTACTTAAAAAATTTATTGATTGTTATGAATGTACTAAACTATGCTGGGGATATACTTTGGCAACAAATCTCATGAAAAGAAGAAACCAATAATGTGTTAGTCCATCTGTCAATACTCTCTAAATTCAGTGTTCTGTCTGTGGCTCTCTGAACCAAGTGCGATGGTTTCTACTGGGGATGTAAATCTTTAAAAAACAGCTCACAGGTACAGTACTTTCATTTTCAAAATAGGCTTAGTAATTCTCCAAATCTGCTGGCTACTGTAATGCTGTAGGTAACATTTCTCAAGCCGAAGTAAATAATATATTTGCTGGGGACTATTTTAGTGGCACATAAATCCTTCTTTGTTTTTTTTCTTATGGGATGAAAGTGAACAGTCCAACAGTGTGGCTCATTGACATGTTTTAATAGTTTTAGTGGAGCTCTGTGATACAGCGGAATGAGACAAACTAACAATCTTTGTTAGTGGGATATAACATAACTTATCTATTAACAACAGCGCAGTTGTTTCTGTAGATGTCATTATCAGACACCCGCACAATCTCTTGACCCACATTGAAGAGTCTTTGGCCCGTATGAGCCTCCACTTATCTACACATGATTGCATTCATTTGTCTAATGACCACTCATCACTTCTGAATCCAGGCCAGGAAACAAATAAACCTGTGTGTATGTGCGTGTCCGTGCATGTGTTTGTGTGGGGAGTGCACCATTACAAGCACTGTGATCCTCCAGCAATCTGGAACAGTTTCAATGCTATTCATATGTTCATGAAATTCTACACTCCTTATTAGTACAAGGTGGTTTGATGTTAAAAAGATACTCCTGCATAATTCATGCTGCATATACTGCACTCTGTAGGCCAATGTGTTTAACATAAATGGGTTACGTAAAAGGAGGGAAAACAACATCAGTCAAGCGTTGTGGCCTCTCTGTGTGGGGGCCGCCGGAGACAACCTTGCCACCCCGGCTCCATATTTGAGTCCATCACTCTTTCGCCCTTGATTGCAAAAAAACTACATTTTATGCCTCATTGGGTTTTAGCAATCAGTATTAGTAATAGGTTTTAATCTGGAAATGTAATGGCTTTGCAGATGGGTGTCACAGTGCAATGCTGTGTCTCCCTGACCACTTGTCATCTTGACTGGTCTGTGAAACTGGCACGATACCTTGGATGGGAGGACTTTTCTCTAAATTGTTTAATTTTGTTCATCTAGATTAATTTAATTTAGATGCTGTAGAGTGTCATAATCTAGTAAATAGCGAGTACAATTCATAATTATAGACCCCCATAGGCAAAAATCAAGGTGTTAACTTTTTCTTTCTTTCTTTCTTTCTTTCTTTCTTTCTTTCTTTCTTTCTTTCTTTCATGATATATACTACAAGACATATCCTGATTGAAATAAGCAGTTAACACAATGGCTGAGCATTTCCACTGCAATGTACAGATAATGAGAGTCTCAACGCACTGATTTGGACTTCCAGGTTTGATAGGTGATAAGCGTCAGGAACCAATCCTGTCAACTTTCCAGTGTGTATTGTAAAGCAGTTTTACAGTGGTTCAGCAGAGTAATAGGGGAACAGGCATGGTCAAGCTGCAGTCAGGGTAGAACTTGACAGTCTGACCCTGGGGGGACCAAATCCTGGTGCACAACCTGACATGACATGTTTTGTCTAGTTTTAAAATCTGCAGGCTCCTCCACTGTGAAAACTGTCATTTCTTCTCTCGGCTGTAGCTGCGGACCCACCTCTAATATGCTCCTCTACATGAAGATTGGATCTTCCTGACTGCTGACTGATACAGAATGCGATGTTTGCTCTCTGCTCCATGAAGAGATCCCAAATGTAAACCTACCGGCTGTCAGACAAAAGTGTCATGTGGTCACCTGACTTATGACAGTTACTGTTTGCACATGTTGCACATTCTATGCACACACAACACAAACAGTATTGCATTCAGTAATTTCCCTGAGGTTTCCACCAAGGGGATCAATAAAGTTCTATTCTATCCTATTCTATTCTATTCTATTCTATTCTATTCTATTCTATTCTATTCTATTTTTTTTTTTAAATTTCCTCTCATATGTAAAAGCCTTGCTATGGATGAGAATTTTAAAGTAAAACTAAATCTTTGTGCATCACATCTTTGAATCACGTTAAACTGAATCATAGATATTAAATTAAATAAATACAGATTCTAAATTCTAAACTTTCTTCCTGTTCTTCAAAATAAAATTCTTTACCTTGAAGAATTTTGAAAGTTCTTGACAGTGCCTTATTAGATATACACACACAATGTAGTGTTCCATTAGAATTTATTCCCAGGACGCCTCCTATTCTGGATATGTGTAAATCATACAAAGTCTGTGCGTCATTATGAACTTTTGTAGGGATATATTAGTGACGATGCAAATGCCAGTGAATGGCTGACATGCCAAACATGCTCAGTCCAGTAGGATTGAAACTGACTACATAACATGTGGACAGTAGACATTCAACTTTATTTGAGTAACTCTTAATGCATTTAACTAACATGTCAGTGGTGGGGAGTACCATAAGTTTAATAGACAGATAGACAAATGTACAATCCCAACAGGGTACAAACAAAGGGAGAACATTCCTGACATTAATAAATCACAACTCTTAACTGCTACCATTAATATGAGTCATCTTTTTAGAAAGAAATTGGCAGTACTCTCTTTGCTGTTATGAAATTTTGTAATAACTTTGATTGAACTATCAAAAGAAAAGTTGCAGAAGTACTATTTGTTTCAGTCAGTCAGCAGTAAGGGAAGTTTGAAGTGAGTTTTTTGAATTAACTTTGCAGTCTTGTACTGGTGATATGTTGCAGAGTGTGTACACTGGGGGCTACATGGTAATTTTAGCTCTGAACAAAGAGGACTCCCCTGATAAGCTGCCATTATTATAAAAGCCCTCCAGACACACGACTTAGGATTAACCCTCTTTACTAGGCAGTCAGAGAACATGTGATGCAGATGCTGTGAAATACGTTGGGATGCCTTTACTAAACGGCAGTTGTAGTACTTGATACAGGGACCACATCTTTTGTCAGACCCCGTATGGGAATTCTTCTAACAATCAAGCACAAAGGGCAGATGAGGGTTTAGTACACGAATGCGCGTTTGCCCTCTGGCCATGACTGACCTTTAGTTTTTGTGCTCTTTGCTGTACAGACCTCATATCACCTTTATAGAACAAAATGATCCAACACGCTCTGCTGCACAGTTGTGAAAGTACATAGATATGCAGCATACACAGCTTCTGGCAGGGCTTTTCCTATACATTATCTGTTCACTAAAGCCCTTTCACTTTATGAAATAAAATTTATAACTATAACCATATTTTGTGTGGTACACTGATGTGCTTGGGAAACAATGGGGTTCTGTAACACTGAGGAATAAGTTAAGTGAGACAGTATTTTTTAGCAGAATATATTCATCGCTGCTTTTGGTCTTTTTGTTAGTTGACAATAAGCAACACGAACATACTAAATTGCCTGCCTAGAAATCTGTTATTTGCTCAGGGAAACATTTATCAACAAGGTGCAGCACCAGACCTATTTGAACTACTGAAAAAACAAAGATACTGTACGTACCATACCATCAGTGACCATCCTCCCAAATATTGCACATTGTCTTGACCAACACCAGGGCCAGCATGTATGGAGCAGGGCTGCATCAATGGACAATTGGATAAAAGAAAAAGAAAAAAAAGAAAGAAAGAAAGAAAGAAAGAACGAAAGAAAGAAAGAACGAAAGAACGAAAGAAAGAAAAAGCTCATTGAGTGCTTATCTTGAGTCCAGTGCTCTAAAAATTACCACCCAGAATCTCGGTGTAATCACTGTAGCGTACCAACAGTTTGTTACCAGGCACATTCCAAAACAACACGACAGAATCCAGAGACCCTTTCTCAGAGCTGTAAATCTGATTGAAGACCATTTCAGAAGACAGCAAAGTTCTCCATTCCAAATGGAACATCTGCATGTCGTATGTTTGCTGCAGAACGACCACTCACAGCCCTCTTGGTGAAACAGAATGTCTCCCATCTTCCCAAGAAGCTGATAACAGCCATAAAGTGTCAACTGTGAAGATAATCACACCTCTGGAGAAGAGATCGCATTCTGTACTGTGACCTCCTGACCTTTCTCTCCTCCTAACATCCAGAACTTTCTATATTGGAATGATGTATAATGTATACACTTGTGTTCTTAATCACATTAGAGATTAATGAAATTCCAGATTTGTATGCATGTTTACACTTTTATATTATCTCAGGAACCATACGAGATAAACATGTCATGTCTGAAGTCATTTTAATCCCATGTTTAGTGGGATTGTAGCTCTGTAATGATCATAGATATTTAACAATTAAAAATCTGTATTATATAGCTTTGGATAAAAGTGCTATGTCAGTGCTGACCATTTAAGTGCAGAGAAAATCACTGGTTTTTATGGGTTCCTTTTTTTTACCACTGTATTTCACTTTTTACATTTTTCATTCATACTTAATTTGGGCTTTTGTTTTGTATGTTTTGCTTAAAGTTAAAGTTTCTTTAGTTAACTTTAATAAAACACTTTCTTTGTAACTGAGCTTTGACTCTTAGTATTTTTACTTGGACACACTTTTTCAGCACAACTGTGCAAAAGTGCTGTCTTGTCTCCGTGCTCCTGAACCAACTCATCCAGCAGATCCTCACAGCATTACATCCTGCAGCGGCCACTCTCTCCCTCCTACAAAGGCTACGCAAATATCCTCTTCTTTCTGCTAAACAGGGGAATTGGTTTCTCAATTCCAAAGTGATTCTAAATTGACCACTACTCTACCAACCGCCTCTAGTGACCATCAATGTGAATTAATTAGCTTGTTTATCTGTATTCATTCATTCACTGTCTGTTGTTTGTTACGTCATTGCTGTGTCATTGTTCATCTGTAGTATTTGTTAATAAATGTGTACAATTATCGTCTGCACTATCGTGTATTTCTTTGTTTGGGAACTGGAGATGAATGAAATCAGAGTTCATGACTTTTAAACATAAGACTGATGAACACAAGTAGAATTGAAAACGTAGTAATATTCAGTCCGAAATACTAGTAATTCATTAATTATTTTATCATTTTGTATTCAGCAATAAAGGGCAGCTGTGTAGTTACGCTACATCACTGATGAGAATCTAAATTTCAGAAGCCACATCAAAGAAACTAAATCGTCATTCTTGCCGTATGACAAACTTAATGTCCAAGATGGTTTAGAAAAACTCATTCATGCTTTTATTACATGTGGCGTTACTGACTTATGAATGTAATGGCCTTTCTAATTAAAACGTTAGACATTTGCAACTCATTCAAATACCATTAATCCTAGATGTGCCCCAAAAAGCAATGTTTGTACCCGAGAGCTGAGTTTTTTCTTTTTTTTTTAGTCTTTGCTAAATTGCTTTTTATTGTGTTTCTCTTTTTTTTTTTTTTCTCTTTGAGTCAACCAGTTTTAACTATTTTAGAAAATTTGTATGCACTATACTCAACTTGACTGTACCGTTTTGGGGTTGTTTTTTCTGACATATTTGCATACCTTAGCACATATGACATAAATTAAGTCATATGTTCAAATCTTCATCATGTAGATTACAGATCCAAGCATCCATCTGCATCCGTTCTGCACACTCCACAAGCTTTTCTGTGGCACCACCCTTGAAATATTTGTCTAATTTTATCATGGTTTTTTAATTGTCGTATGTGTATTTGTATTATTTATTTTAATTAACATGCTTTAAGGTGTTCAGTGTTCATGTTTTTAGCCTCTGTTTCCTAAAAATAGACTCTATTTATCATGTGTACCTGTTCAATAACAAGTAAAAAATATAAACGTTCAGATTGGTGCCTCACAGCAAGGAAATGGTTTTCTTTCATGATTAAAAACTCGCTGCCAACACTACTGTTGTTGTCTCAGGAGAAACTGATCTGTATGCAGAATCCTGGAACAATATCCCGCTCTGATAAAGTCTTTTGTTTCATTTGTGAGATTTCGGACAATGTGATTAAGCAAAACATACAGTTGAGACTTCTCTGCTAGGAGCCAGGAACATCAGGGAAAAACATTTTTATTTATTTTTTATTTTTTTGGTCTGTGGTGGTTCTGACACAGTGGGCAAACAAAGAGACAGAATCAAAGGGCCTTAAAATACATTTAGGAGAAAGATTTGCTTGACAGAGTCAGTGCAAGATATATTACCTCTCATTGTGGAACTGAGAGGTTTGGCCTTCAGGAAACAGATTGTGAAGTCTGCAGAACACCAACACAGTTAAGAAGGCAGGTTTATGATCTTTAGAGGGAGATTTACTTTATTAAAAACGAGAAGCCAACATACAACCAAATACGTTTTGTGCAGTACACTTGAACCATTCATTAATAAAATAAAATTGCCTTGACAGCAGGAGATACAAGCTAAACATTGGCTCTTGGGATTTTATGTACTTCCTTGTATCCCTTATTGTGATGGCGGTGACCCACTCGGCATGCGGTGGGACCCAAACGAAAGAGGACACGGGGGTTAAAGGGAAAAAACAGGTTTATTAAGGGAATCTAGGGGGGTGTGGAGCACCAGGAGGCAGGTGAGGAATCGGTGTGGGTGCGCTGGTGTAGGAGGGGGATTTCCCAGGCCGGTGCTCGTGTAGGTGCTCGTGAGGGGGGGAAAATCCTGCTCGTGCCCTCGAGGTGGATAAGGCTGGTGTGAGAGGTGGATGGCTGGACGCTGAGACCGGCGGAGGAGACGCTGGAGAACAAAAAGAGGACAACATGCGCTCGAGACTGTAGCTAGACGGCCTGAATGTACCACTCATGGTGTTCACAATCGTCTGGCACAGGAGTCCAGGTGAGCAGTGGCTTTAACCTGTCTGCTTATGAGCCAATGAGTCGCAGCTGTACCAACGAGGGGGCGTCCTCCTCCGACCAGTCTGAAAATGAGACTCACAGCCAACCGAACACACAGAAAAACAGCAGAATCCAAAACACACAGTAAAACATGTCCACAACCCTCACACTTATGACAACAATATAATTAATTATGTTAAAATACAATACTGTGCAATTTCAGTTCTTTAACTGCTGCTATACTGTAAAATGTAGAAGAAATTTGGGTAAAGGGACCAGTTAAGTCAGATGCACACTTTATTATCTGTTTTTTAACAGTCAGTTTAACTGAAAAAGAGACATCTGGTGGTTTGGTTGGAAGTATTTGTGCATAAAAACCAAATTAGCTGCACAAAATTAAAATAAAAAAATAAAAGAGTTTACCAGCAGCTCTACTCCCACTCTAACACACATTGGTAAAAACAAAACTGGACTAAGGTAGAGCATGATTGATATTTGTAATGTCCTTTTAAACTTAATTGTGTGGAAGAATCGCTGCCCTCTGGGTCTCCAGCTGCTCCAAAACATGTGGTAATGCAATTCACTGGTTTAATTATGTCTGTACAACATTAGCGTTTCTCAAATCCATCAACAGCCACTGGACTGTCATGTGCATGTCCCTATCATTCAGAGGCAGTAGTATTTTCTTTCCACTTTTTCTTTTTTTGTCACAAATAATGGTTTTATTAGGTGCTTATGGTTTAAACTGGAATTGTTAGTAAGATACTGGACAGTTTCATCTGCAAGGAGAGGAACCACAAAGAAAATATGACATTTATAAGGCTCTAGCTTATTTTCATTGTCATTTTTAAACATTTATTATCTTTTTGTTCTGGTACAAGTCTAAAATTAAGTTCAAATGGACAGCAGTAACTTTGAAGCTTCTTCCCAGGCAGTCAAGATTTTCATGTTTTTTTTAACACTGTATATAACAAGCCAGATATAACGAGTCGAGAGAAAAAACAAAAAAGACTATGCGAACAGTTCTCCAAATTTAAAGCAGAAGCAGACAGGATCTCCTCTTGCAACACACACAGACACACACCCTTTCTGTGTTTGTTCTCTTGAGACAGTTAATGGAGGGTTTTAGAGAGCGAGTGTGTTGTCATTTTCCCCTCTCTGCTCCGTCTTCATCACTCACAACCCTCTCCTGCCAGACAGCATTTATGGTCAGTGTTTAAATGATGCAGTTCCTGCACTGAGCATACTGATGCAACATCAGCCTCACTGTAGCACAAATGAGGTAAGTGTGCAGCCAAGTCCATGCTGGGCCACTGCGAGGCATTTAAAGTTCAAAAATCAATTTGTGTAACATTGTTCCAGCTTCACTGATTGGATTCAGTGGAATTTAGGAATTCTTTTAAAAATTATCAAAGTGCATTTTGTTTTTGTGTAATTTTTAAAGTGACTATAGGACGGTGGTTAGCAATGTTGCCTCACAACTTGAAGGTCTTGGGTTTGAACCTTGGGATCTTTCTGTGTGGAGTTTGTATGTTCTCCCTGTGCAGCATGAGTTCTCTCCGGGTTCTCCGGCTTCCTTCCACAGGCCAAAGACATGCTTAGGTTAGCTGGTGATTCTAAATTGTCCGTAGGTGTGAAGTGTGCACGTTTGTCTCTTTGTGTAGCTCTGCGATAGGCTGGCGACCTGTCCATGGTGTATACTGCTTTCACCTAAGGTCAAGTGGGATAGACTCCAGTCCCCCTACGACCCTAAGGAAATGAAGCAGTGTATATGTAATGGATAGATGGATGGGCTAAGAGGATGCTGTGCATGAAGAAGACCTTCTTCTAAAAGCAGCACCTTAAGGTTCTGTTGTCAGATAAAAGAAATACTGAGCTTTTTGCCACAATGACAAAGAATACGTTTGAAGGAGAGAAAAACACTGAGAACAGCAACCCTACTGTCAGGCATGGTAGAGTATTATGTATTAGTATTATGAGTATTATGACCCGAGGGCTGTTCTGCTGCCAGTAGAACTGGCATCAATGAGTGAAAGGACACTTATGGTTAACTGGCAATATTCTGGAAGAGTTATACATTTATTCAAATACAAAAGACTTAGGAGTTTTCATAAACGGGTTAGATCATTATTTAACTGACAAAAGAAAAATAGCAACTGTTTCTGATTTTTTTCAGGCTCCAGGCATTATTTCTTTAGCCAAAAAAAAAAAAAAAAGTCCAAACCACATTCAATCATCAGTCCATCCTGCAATTCAGAGCATGATATCTCAACAAATATTAGTGGGATTTCCATTATATTTGGTGTGCATATTTACAGTCCTAGAGGATTATTTCTAATGATCTTGGTGACCTTCTGGCTTTTCACATAGTGCCACAATCAGGTTTGATTCTTTCCCTCATCAACACCTGTGTCAGCTGTTGAACATGTCATTAAAGACTGTGTGGTAAGGATCAGTTGATGGCCGAAGTGCCAGGTCAGGGTCTGTACTGCTGTGTAGATTTCATTGATAGAAGCCTATATGAATGATTTTAAATGCTGCACTGTATTGACCATCCTCTGGAGTCTTTGGCAAGCTTAACTAAACTTTTTTGTACCAGACTGTTCTCAATAATATGAGGATACTTTCAGCTATGTTAGTTAATTGAACAAGCCGATTTCTCTGAGTGTAATTTTGTGAGATGTTGTTGAAATTAAAATCTGTACTGAGAGTTCTTCTGCCTGGTCTGTTTCCAGCCCAACATAATGTTCACTCATTAGTTTATTGCATTTATAGCTGAAAACTGGATGGAGCATTTTGTTGTGTTTGTGACAAAACTGTGGAATTTGTTCATTTAAATTTTTTCCACTGTGCATCTTGATACCTTTTGTTATGATGTTTCTCATTATATCTATTCTGTTTAATTCTATATTCTATAAAATGGTATTGTACTCAAGATCACCTTAATCTCATAGTGTCATGCCCTCCACCTCCACCTCTGCTCAGTTGGCAGCTCCTTCTCTCTCCTTTTCCCCTTCCCTTCATGTGGGCGTGAGTGAGGTGTGCATGCTGTGTTCCAATTGGATCACCAGCTGAATAAAAACACCTGGGGCAGGAAGTGACTCACCTGCTCCCAATCATCACCTGCCATAAAAGATGGGCTTGGATCACCACTTGAAGCCAGACCATCAAACAACCAACAGTTAGTCAACTAAAGCCAAGGTACTGCTCTGGTTTTGTTGTGTTCTTGTTGATCTGCTTCTCTTTTGTCTTGTTCTTTGTGATACTCCGTGTCTGGACCACTTTCTTCTCGCTGAAGTCTCTGGCACACACCCAACCTGCCTGGACCCTGATTCATCTCTGGACACCCTCCTTGAATCTGCAACCTAGCACCCTGCCCTGAGAATTCCTGCAAGCTACGCTGCACTCCTCAGCCTGCAAATCCTCTGACCATTCTCCCCATCTCTACTGGCAGCTAAGTAGTGAGTTTCTGTTACACGCATGCTTTAGTTCAAGTAGTGTTGATCTACGTAAGTTAGTTTTTCTGGCTGTATATTCTCTAGTCATTATTTAGTGTTTTGCTTAGTGATGCGCTTTACTGCACATTCCACCACAGTGGTGACATTTTGAGTTCCTGTGTAGCGTTGGGCATTCTGTATCAGTGCTTTGTGTACAGAGCTCCTGTTTAGTTTTGCGGATATTTGTGCATTCAGTGCTTGTGCTTTGTATTCTGTGTGTTGCACTGTGTGTGAGAAATTTCCACTTCTGGAAGCTGTAATCCTTCCCTGTAAACTTTTCCAGCCTTGTGGTACTTTCCGTATGCCCCGTACGCCCCCATTGTGCATTATTCTTGGTGTTTCTCCTGAGGTCACTGTTTCCCCTTGCCCCCAGGTTAATGTTCCCTTAGCTTCCACGTCATTCTCCCTTTCCCTCCTATTCTCTTTCTAGCCCTCATTCCCTTTCCCTCCTTGATTTATTGTATCAATAAAATATATTCTCTATCCTAGTCTGCTGAGTGTCTGTCTGCACTTGGGTCTCTGACTATTCTGAGACACACATAGCCATATCACATGGG
The DNA here is from genome assembly GCF_000690725.1 of Stegastes partitus. Lineage (NCBI taxonomy): Eukaryota > Metazoa > Chordata > Actinopteri > Pomacentridae > Stegastes > Stegastes partitus. The sequence continues at coordinate 452,261 of NW_007578066.1, read as the reverse complement.
TGTGACTTTACCAATCATCTTTCTATAGGGGAAAAATGCTCGAGATTGTTTGTATTCCTAAAATAACTGTCCTTAAAAGGGGTTATTTATCAAATGCTCCAAGCAGAATGGCCAATTGCACGTTCCAAGTTGTCTGCAAAACTTGTTATTTCCAGTGTGTGGGTTGCTGCTTAAAGGGTGTTTACCGTAAATGAAGGGTTTTTGAAAATGGTAGCGGATATGGAATAGAGGAAGGGGCGGAGAATGCCTTGTAAAATGCGTGGCAGAAATGGTAGCCTTGCCTGCACGGACCCTTCCACTGGCATCTGCTTTTATCTCAAAATATGTCAGTGGCAAGGTCTAAAGTGTTCGACAATGGTGCCAGTGCATGGAATACTTAGACACAACCTGCTGCAGCATCTTCCAAGTGAACTCCAATGGACTAGAAAAGCAGTACAATGGCAACAACTTTTAGCCTTGAGAGTATAACCAAGGCTTTAGACTACATAAACCAAGATCAGGTCATGTTCCTGACTGAAGTGTACAAAGACTGAGACATGAACAAAGTTATTGGTCAAGAACAAGGCAGGGTGACACTGAGTAGAACCGGATCTGATCAGTATGAGTACCCCAGTTATTGA